>NW_011500211.1:63127-64809 GCF_000495115.2 Populus euphratica
TTTTTATTTCATGCCGGGATGTGCAAGATTTATCACCCAAAGAGGGGCATGATCATTCAAACCAGTATGTCTGCAAATAAAATGTTTATACTGTTGGCAAACAAACAAGAGAGAAATGATGCCTGCTTCCACACAAGCTCATCATCACCAAATATCACCCACCTGTGGCACAGCAGGTATGGCCATTTGAGCCATCGAGGTTTGGAGATTCTGCAAACCAAGAATATGGTACGAGGACTGCCAAAACTTACTCCTACCACAGAGACTTGTACTGACTGCCTAATTGGAAAACAACATCGAAGCAGCATCCCAAAGAAGAGCATATGAAGAGCTACTGAAAAATTACAACTTGTGCATGCTGATATTTGTGGTCCAGTGACCCCTATTTCTAACAGCAAGAAGAGGTATTTTCTATGCTTCATTGATGATTACAGTAGAAAAGCCTAGACATATTTTCTAACAGAAAAGTCAGAATCATTCTATGTATTTCAATGCTTTAAGAAGATGGTAGAAAAGGAAACTGGAAAGTTCATCAACTGTCTACGTACAGATAGAGGGGGGGAGTTCAATTCAAATGAATTTAAAGAATTCTGTAGGCATAATGGTATTAGGAGACAACTGACCACAGCATACACTCCACAACAAAATGGAGTGGCAGAGAGAAAAAATCGTACGGTGATGAATATGGTTCGGGCAATGCTCTCAGAAAAGAAAATCCCAAAATCTTTCTGGCCTGAGGTAGTGCATTGGTCAATATACGTGCTGAATCGATGCCCTACATTGGCAGTCAAGGATGCAACTCCAGAAGAAGCATGGACAGGTGCTAAACCTTCTGTGGAGCATTTCAGGGTTTTCGGTTGCTTGGCACATGTACATGTACCTGAAGCCAAACGTACCAAGCTTGATAACAGGAGCTTTGTTTGTGTGTTGTTGGGTGTAAGCGAGGAATCTAAGGGATACAGGCTATATGATCCAATTGCAAAGAAAATAATAATTAGTAGAGATGTAATATTTGAAGAAGCAAGGCAATGGAATTGGGATGCAAGCTATGAGGATCAAATCCTACAAGACCTTGAGTGGGGAGACATTGATGAAGCGAACATAAATGATGAAGAAGCAGTTTCAGTCAACGGTGGAGCTGCTGACAGTGATGCAGCAGTAGAAGATGAGGATGTGATGGAGAGTGATGTTGTTACCCATTTTTAAGCCATCTCCTGCTCTTTTTATCCTTCCCCACTGCTACCGAAATTGTTAGGATGCTTAGGCTAATTAGGATTTTTTATAATGCTAAATTCATTCCTCTTTTACATGGGCTGTAAGGTTGAAATAAATTCCTTGAAAGTGGCACTAGAAAAACCTAGTTCTACTGCTGCCGCAAATTTTTTTTTTGTTTTGTTCCAACTTAAACCCTGATTCTTACTTGGGTTCGTGCAATATCTGACCACCCCAACTATATTCTATCACTCATGACATGTTGAAGAATGGACCTACACCTTGATTGGGTCCTAGGGCTCATTTTTCTTATGGCAGGCTGAGGATGCTTGGCATTGTCAGTTTCCTGAATTTAGACCGGGAGACCTTTTTTGACCAACTAGATTGTGGCCTGATTCTATCATATCTCACCTTGAATCCCCATGAAAGCCATAGTACTGGATGCATAGATGAATTTGGGCTTTCGAATC
>NW_011500211.1:64886-70253 GCF_000495115.2 Populus euphratica
GATTTCGATATCAGAAGCTCAAGCTCTGCACGTTTAAATATCTGACGTGAAAATAGAGAATTCTGCCGCAAGCAGGATTCTAACCCAAGTTTTGCACCGAAAAAAATTCTACTGCCATCATGATTTTTCTGGGTCATTCTTAGGGTACTCCCAGTCATATCGGGATGCTCGGTATTTGTCAGTTTTTGAATCAGATCAGGAGACCCTCTTTGATTGACGAGATCGCGGCCCAATTCTGTCCTATAAAATGATTATATCTCGCCCTAAATCCCTATCAAAGTTGTAATCCTACACGCATAGATGAATTTTGGTTTTTGAATCACTCCATATATCTCGCCCTAAATCCCTATCAAAGTTGTAATCCTACACGCATAGATGAATTTTGGCTTTCGAATCGATGGATTTTGATATCAGAAGCTCAAGCTCTGCACGTTTAAATATCTGACGTGAAAAATAGAAAATTCTGCCGTGAGCAGGATTCTAACCCAAGTTTTGCAGGACTGATTCAAAGGATTTTTTTCTAGACCCAGGACTGAATCAAAAAGTGTTAAAATGAGGGATTTAATTGAAGAAGAATATGGAAAGTTGGAGAGGGGGCCTGGATCATCATAAATGGAAGGATTTTTACCACACCGAATAAGGAAGATAAGACTTTGCAGCTGCACCCTCCATCTGATTTCTTTCCCTTTTTCTCTACTGTTTTCCTTTCTCATCATGTCTGATTGTTAGAGCTAAAGACCACGTTTTTGTTGTCTCATTTCAAAGGTAGCAGCTGGCTCTATGGAAGGAAATAAAAGAACCACACCATCCTCCAAAACTGGAAAGAAATCAGACGTAAAGCACCACCATAAAATCAGAATTTGCAGTTTCCTTTTGCGTTTTTTTTACTGCAAATCAGTAGGGATTTGCGTCCTAGGATTAATGCATTGAATCCTTCCTAAATAGATATAGGTTAGACTATATATAAGCCCCTCTAATGACCTAGGGCAAAAAAAAGGAGAAAAAGAGAGCAGAAAGGGGACGAAAAGAGTGGAAAAAGAGAGGAGAAGAGAGAAAAAAAACGATTAGCAAAGGAAAGCAGAAAAATAAGAGAAGAAAACGGAGAGAAAAGAAAGAAAAAATGAGAGGGAGGGAGTTAGTAAAAAACGTAGGTAACAGGGGAGCAGAGGGTTTTCGTTCTTTGATCCATAGAGCCTTTGGTTCTTATACATCCTTTCGTCACTGTGAAAGAAACAAAAGAGAGGAGAAAGGAGAGGCAGGCGACGGGGAAACCAATTATTTCGTCCGTTTCCACATCTCTATTTTCGTCTATCATTTACCAGCAGCCAAGGAGGTACGTGTGAGCTGTGTCTTTCGGCCTTGGGTTTTATTTTCTGCAAACAGGAGCTGCAGTTTGAAGGAACACGCAAGAGAGGCAGGCGACAGTATTCAAGGAAGCATGCTAAACCTTTCAGCAAAAACCTGCAGGTTTTGTTTTGATGTTTAAAAAAAAAACTGTTTTATCTTTTGGCTTTTCACTTTCATTTTCTATTTCCCTTTTTCCATACAATGAATTCCAGCTTTTGTTTCTTCCCGTGGCTGTGAGTGTAGATTTCTTTTTTTATATATTAGAATTGCAGGTTCCTTGTTTCATTTAGCCCATAAGGAACCAGGAGAGGAGGGGCTGTCATCAATCCCCTCTTTAGTTCAAATGTTTTCCTTTTCTGCTTCATAATCTGGGATGGGGTATCTATAGGCCGGGGAAGGAAATTGAAATTGGCGGGGAAACCTTCTGCAATTGCAGTAAGGTTTTGGGCAGATTCTAAAAGGGAGGCGTTATTTTGTTGTTAAATGACAGCATTTGTGTTACTATTCAAGTGAATTATAATTCACTTGAACAGTAACAAAATTTAATTTTTTGGTTTTAAGAATGAACCGAATTTTAGTTTTGAGGGACCATATTTGTTTTGTTATATTTTATTCATTTTTTTTGCAGAATTTTGAGAATATATATATACACACACACGCACACGGTTTGTGGTCTTTAATTGTGATTAACTGTGATGTTTATGTTTTGATAAAAAACAATTTTGTTGTTTATTGCATACGGCCAATACCCTAACATGTTTTTTTGAATTTTTTTTTTAGAAAAAATATTGGAAGTTTTGAAAATGTGTTTTCGCATGGATTTCTTAAACACAAAAAAATTAATTTCTTGCATTTCTGGATTTTACAACATGTTTGTAAAACTCCAAAGGGTATTGGCCAATATTCAAAAAAATATAAAAATATTATTTTGGGGGGAGTTCATCTATTATTCACCGTTAATATTTGGATAAAAAAAAATCCTTAAAGGATGAATATCCAAAACATTATTGGGAATAATTTGTTATTATTCACTGTTAATATTTGGATAAAGAAACCCGGAGTGGTAAATATCCAAAATAATTTTCTAGGAATAATAAATCCGCACACATCCTTGAAAGAAGCCTTGATTATAATCGAGGACATTTCAATTTTTTTTTCTCCACGGTTTACAAGTCGTGAGAGCATAAAACACTAAGACAAAAAAAATAGATTTTTAAAGCACTCAAGATTTCTAATTTTTGTCCCTCCTCTTGGCGATTTACGAGTCGCAAACTTTTGAAATACCAAGGAAAAAATGAGCTTGTACAGCACATCGAATCTCCTTGGATTTCTTTCTTAATAAATTTAGTTAGAATCAAAATCGAAAAAAAACTGATGGGATTAGAAAACGCCAACACCATAGCAATTATAAAACAAACCAAATACCAAGCAGCTTACCTTAGGTAGGGCGTACTAGGGGTGCTAACACCTTCCCTTTACGCAACCAGTCCCTTGTCTTAGAATCTCTGAAAGACCAGTTAGGTTTTCTAGTGACCATAATACTAGGTGGCGACTCCCTTTTACACAAAAATAAAACTAACAGACCCCGAAATCAATTGATTGGTCGCCGCGACGCCGCGCTCCGTTCGCGAGGGTGCGACAAGTGACACCACAACTGACAGAGTAATCCCACCTAACAGTGATGCAGTGACAAGGGATGAAGATGCCACAGTTGCAGAAACCAAGGACATTGTGGTGAGTGGCATGTCTAATGCAGAAGGGTCCATAGCAAGAAGTAGCAGAACTAGACAAAAACCGAGATGGATGTCAGACTATGTTTGTAGGGATCAATGTCATGAAGAAGAAAATGAGATTAACATGGCTTTAATACAAGGTGCAGATCCTATAAACTATAAAGAAGCAGTAACAAGATCAAGGTGGAGAAAAGCAATGGATTCAGAAATCAATTCAATTGAGAAAAACCAGACCTGGACACTTACAGATCTACCAGTTGGTTGCAAGAAAATTGGGGTTAAATGGCTTTACAAAACTAAGTTGAATGAGCTTGGAGAGGTAGACAAATATAAAGCACGATTGGTCGCCAAGGGGTACTCTCAACAATATGGAGTGGATTACACTGAAGTGTTTGCCCCAGTAGCAAGGATGGACACTATACGAATGATTGTGGCTCTAGCAGCTCAAAAAAACTGGACAATCTATCAATTGGATGTCAAGTCTGCATTTTTACATGGTAAACTCAGCGAAGACGTGTTTGTTGAACAACCAAAGGGGTACGAGAAGAAGGGTAGTGAAGGAAAGGTTTATCAACTACACAAAGCTCTATATGGACTTAAACAAGCCCCACGAGCATGGTTTAGTCGCATCGCAGCATATTTCAAAGATGAAGGCTTTGAAACATGCCCAAATGAGCACACGTTGTTTATTAAAAAGGGTGCAGAAAGCAAAGTGATAATTATGAGTATTTACGTTGATGATTTGATATATACAGGAAATGATGAAGACATGATGAATGGTTTTAAAAACTCAATGATGAATGTTTTTGATATGACGAATTTGGGAAAGATGCGATTTTTTCTTGGAATAGAAGTCATACAAAGAACAGATGGCAATTTTATTTGTCAAAAGAAGTATGCTATTGATGTGCTGAAGCGTTTTGGTATGGCAGAAAGTAATCCAGTTAGCAGCCCGATTGTACCAGGTGTCAAACTGAACAAGGATGATCAAGGAGTACAAGTTGATGAATCTTATTATAGACAAATTGTAGGAAGCTTAATGTATCTTACAACAACACGACCAGATATGATGTTCAGTGTAAGTTTGATCAGCCAATTTATGTCTAGGCCCATCGAGTTGCACCTACAAGCTGCCAAAAGAATACTGAGGTATTTGCAAGGCACAACCAACTTTGGTATTCTATACAAAAGGGAAGGGATGGACGAGTTGCGTGCATTTACAGATAGTGACTATGCAGGTGATTTAGAGGATCGAAAAAGCACCTCTGGATATGTTTTTTTATTAAGTTCAAGAGCAGTCTCTTGGTTATCGAAAAAGCAGCCTATAGTTACACTATCTACTACAGAAGCAGAATTTGTGGCTGCTGCAGGTTGTGCAAGTCAGGCTGTTTGGATGAGAAGGGTTTTGGAAAATTTAGGACTTGCTCAAAAAGAATGCACCACCATTTGGTGTGACAACAGTTCTACGATCAAATTATCCAATAATCCAGTAATGCATGGGAGAAGCAAACATATTGATGTCAGGTTCCATTTCCTAAGAGATCTAGTAAATGATGATATTATTCAGCTGATGCATTGTAGAACTCAAGAGCAGATAGCAGATTTGATGACGAAGGCTTTGAAGGTGGAGACATTTCAGAAACTTAGAGAAGAACTAGGAGTGTGCGAAATTGAATGAATAAACAAATTGCTATTGCATTTAGTTTAAGAGAGGGATTGATGAAGCTTGTTGCTTAAATTAAGATGTTTATCAAGTCTTTTCTGTTAGAATAAAAGTCCTAGTCTATTGGGTTGTTCTAGTTTCTAGGAATGTTGTTACTTGATCTTGTGAGATTCCTCGCAATGCTGCACTTTATTTGTTTTCTGTTATCATTGTAAGGCTATTTAAGAAGCCACACTTATATTTCAATAAATACAACCTTGACCATTTTGTGTAGTCTTAAGCAAGCTGTTGTTCTTGTTCATTAAGTGTAACATCCAGTGCAGTATTTTCATTGCCTGAATTCTGGGTTGTGCCTGAGAATGCAAGAGCGATGTTATGAGAATATTTCATCTACGTTAAACTTTAAACATGTTTTTTTTTTATAAAAAGATTATGTAAATATTCTTTAAAATAAATAAAAATAAATAATAATTCATAATACTTACTATAACATAAAAATTCAAACTTTAACTAGAACAATTTAATAAGAGTGCACTTTAAGACATCAAATTAAAGATTAAAAGGCAAACAAATATACCAACAAAAAATAAAAAACAGAAACTCTCAATAAAATCAATCTGTTAA
>NW_011500211.1:70699-74590 GCF_000495115.2 Populus euphratica
ATATAATTATAGGAATGGTTAAACATCTAAGGAATTTCATATTTTTCTAATCAACATCTAAGGAATTTCATATTTTTCTAATCCCACATTTAATGCATTAAATGTTTAATTATCTCATTGTTTTAACAAAATATATTTAACAGGAAAGTGAGTCGGTGTGACGGGTTGCATACTTTGCTAACAGTTCTATTTTTTTTTCTTTGGTAATAATATTCATACTATAAGCATTATGCAACATAGAAAAGTTCAACATCACTAAAATCATGTCGAGTAAGTACTTTCTTGCAACATCTTAATGCAGCATCAAAAATTTTTATTTAACATAATCTAGAAAGATAAACTATTGAAAGAAATTGAGGTCAGAAACTAGACACTACTGTGATCCTCCCAGGAACCTTTCTCTGACCTTGACCAATGTCTCTTCAATTTCTTTTCCTCATATGATGAGGAGGAGTTGGGATGCTCTGTTCATGCCTGAAGAAGTTGTCAGGATCAACTTTGGTCTTCACCCGTACCAGTCTGTAGAAGTTATCCTTGAAGTACTTAGTGCCCCAACCACTTGCTCCTGGAAAGCTTGTGTTAGTCTCCTTGTTCATTCCCAAATCAAGGTCCCGGTAATTGACATATGCTTGTCTTGGAAACATGGAAGCATAAGGTTTCATGTACCTGTAAACCATCCTACTCCAATCGGTATGTTTTCTAACATTTTCTTTCGCATCTCGCCAGTTGGCAAAGTACTGGATCATGAACAAGGTACATTTTCTATGAGGGAAAGGAGTCTGAGATTCGGAAATTTTGCCCATGTTTCCACCATAAGGGGTAAGAACTATAGCTGGTTTGTCTTCTTCTAACATTATTTCCCACAAACCTTTGAGAGCAGTTTCAGGTATAGGTTGTCTAACAAAGTCTGACTTGGCTTTGAAGTAGTACTTCAATATATTTTTTCTTTGAAGTAGAACTTCAGGAGATGTATTGATGGTCTAGCCACCAAAGATATACAGTAGAATTGATCCAGCTTGTTTCGATACAGTCCTGTCTTGTCAAACCCAGTTCAGGAAAGCTTTCTCGCATTACTTGGAGAAGTCTGTTGGCATCACCAAGAAACAAGGCATCATCGGAAGTCGTTATAGTCCTTCCACCTTTGTTACTGACATTAACTGTCTGTACATTGACCCTGATAAAGAGATCCTCGTCAAGTTTATCAGCAACCTGTTGCCATCTAAATAAGATCTTAGTAGCACCTTGCTCTAAGGACTTGGTAACTGTAAACACAGTCACAGTTGATGGTACAGGGACCAATTTTATCTTCCATGCAGTAATTATTCCGAAGCTGCCTCCTCCACCTCCTCTAATTGCCCAATAAAGATCTTCTCCCATAGTTTGTCGATCAAGAACTCTTACATGAACGTCAATTATACGCGCATCAATGACATTGTCTGCACCAAGCACATATTTTCTCATCTTGGAGCCATATGCACCTCCAGTAATGTGCCCACCAATACCTAAACTTGAGCAGGTACCAGCCGGGTAGCCATGAGTTGTGCTTTGCTCAGCAATTCTGTATTAGAGTTCACCATTTGTGGCACCTGCCTGAACCCATGCACTATTATTGTCGATATCAACACTAATGGAATGAAGCTCAGCAATGTCAACAACAACGAAAGGTGTATCAGTTTCAGAAACATAAGAGTCCCTCATAGTCATGGCCTCCACTGCGGACTCTAAGTTGGATTCCAAGCTGTTTTGAGCAAATTACAGCAGCTTGAATGTGAGATTCTTCCAAAGGAGTAAAGATAAACTCAGGTTTCGGCATGGAAGACAACGTAAACCTGAGGTTTTGAGCAGAAGAATGTAAAATAGCGGTGAAGGAAGAGTTAATAGTAGAATACAAGACAGTGGAAAAAGGAATGGACGATTCAGAATTTCTTGTGAGACACTGTAGAAACCTATCCTGATCCTGAATTGGATGTGAACCCATCCGAGATGGTGTTAACACAAGAACTACAAGTATTGAAAGAACGGAAAATCTGGAAGGAACCATTATCCTCCTTTTGCTGCTCTGGCTTTGTGTTCAAGAATTCAATTCTCACGAGGTGTCTTGTAGATATTGAGCTAATCCTATATAACATCATCTTGTCAATGTATATTCTCTGCATGTAACCAATTTGGTGCAACTAGATATTGACTCATGACATTGAAATTGGTACTGAATGTGATTGATTTTGTAAGCAATCTCAAAATCTTCCAATAATGTTTATATCATTTAATATTTGGCACAAGATCGAAGGAGATATATACTCTAAGAGGGAGCATCATCTTCACACTTATTTGAGGATACATCATTTTCATCATAGTCTGATAGCAGCTGAAAAGGGGGAAACATCAAATCGCCACTGCCCCTTCCCTGAAGGCCAGCTATCTCTTACCTTGTAACTGAAAAAGGAGAAAAAGAAAAAAAGAATGCAGCTCCAACTTTATTTTCCTTTTCGTAACTGCTGCTGTTCTGCAATTACTGCTGTCATATATTATATCTTTTCAAAAAATTATTTCAATCTAATATTTTAAATTATTATATAAAATTTAAAAATAAAATTTATACTATTTTTTAATGCATCCTCTCAAATAAAAATCTTTTAAGTTTGAAATCTATATAAATCTACATTACTTTATATTTAATTTTTATCAAATAAATATATAAAAATAATAAAATTTGAATGCGTGAAATAAATAGAAATGATAAAATTTAAATGCATAACTGTTTGATTGTTAAAACTCTGATACCATATAAAAAAATATCTTAATTTAATAACTTAAATTATTAAATATTAAGATATAATTTATATTATTTTTTAATTATAGTTTTAATTTTTTTCATGTGGACATAGGTGATTAATTAACAGAATGGATTAACCAAAAATCAGCTGGATTACTAGAAGTATCTTGAGTTCCATAAAAGTTCGGAGAATTTTCAACGCTAGGTGTTCTTTACTTTTAGTTTGGAAGCTTAACATACCATTTAAAAATAATTTTACATTATTTTTTAACATAAAGTTTTATACTTGAAACTTATATACTTGATATTATAATGTCAAAAAACCAATTTTGATTGCTATGAGCTGTAACATCATTTTTGGTGAGAAAATGCACAAAGACTATCAAGTATCACCTGAACATTAGCCTTTTTTCTGGTTGTCATCCTGTACGAAAGATTAATTATAATGCTACAGTGATTATTCTTTTGTAATTTTTTACTTATTTTGCTATCTGGGCATGCATGATGGGCTTTCCAAAAGACTATATACCCTCCTTCGCACTTAGGTTTATAATAATGAAGAAGGGTAAGCGTGGGGCATGTTTAATCACAGTGCAACAAGGTGGGGTCAATTTCCAATTCTTGTGCAATTGGTATCACAATTGTTGATTTTCAGTAGTGTTGTTTCGGGTCAAATAAATTTCTGCTTTGAAGTTACTTTCTCGTATGGTATTTGGGAAAACTCAAAACTGAAAAGTCATGAAGTTTCTGACTTCTTAATTTTGTTCATCAAGAGGTTTATTGGATTTAAGTTTACACGTTCATGATTGTAACATTTTTCCATTACATAATAAGAACAAAATAATCTACAATGAATTTGTTAATTGTAGCAAGCTATTACGTACGTACATAAACATTAAAGTACACATACTTACGTGTCGTTTACTTTTTTTTTAAATAATTTTATATTTTTCAGTATTTAATGATAATTGTGTGTGTAATTTTAATATATTTTTAAATAAAAAATATTTTAAAATGCAATATTCACCAGAATTCCAAACAGGTGCTTTAACTTTTATGCCAACTTTTATATGTATAGAGTTAAACTTGTTTCTATGTTCATGTTATGATATGAAAAT
>NW_011500211.1:75168-83048 GCF_000495115.2 Populus euphratica
GCTAGGAAACAATGTGCATCAGACATTATCACCTCCAAAATCTCCAGCAGCGTCACCATCAGTAAATTGTTTAAGTGCTGCATTTAACATGGTTTGGAGCTTTTATAATCAAGTAATTAAAAGTTTAAATTTTATTTTTTTAAATAAAGTTAACGCATATGTTAATAATAAATCTGTGTAAATTTTAATATTTAAGAGATTATCACAAAAAAATCTTTAAAAAATAATATAAAACTATTTTTAAAACACAATCTAACTTTATTGAATTAAAATAATTATGAAATAACTTTCATCGTCATGATTCATTCGCCGCTTTATGTTATTGTTGATCCCAGGCCTCATGCCTTTCAAACAATGACCATGATTTGTTCGTAAACTGTTAAAGAATACTATCACGTTTATAATTACCTGTATAAACATGACAGGACCAGCTAGAGTTATTTTTAATTAATTAGACATTTAATGGCCAAAAAGTCTGATCTTAAAGATTTGAGATCCCCAACATATCAATTGTTCAGATTGACAATTCAATTCTAATGTCATCTAAAACATTTATGCTTTGCAATGATTGCAGGGTAATATTATATTCCTAAGATAATGTAAGGATTAAAACAATTTTCGGTCACCTCATCACAGCTCCTCTCTATAAGAGAACGCCTTGGACTTCAATTCTTGAAGGCAAGCCAGAGTGGCAAGAAAGCAGGAAAAATGGTGCCTTCAAGATCTTCCATACTTTCAATACTTGTGGCCCTACTCCTATCTCCATTAATAGTTTCACTTCCAATTCAGGATAGGTTTCTAAAATGTCTCTCAAAATATTCAGATACATCCTTTCCTTTTTCCACTGTCTTGTATACTCCACAAAACTCTTCTTTCACTAGTGTCTTGCAATCTTATGCTCAAAACCTCAGGTTCACCTTGCCTTCAGTACCGAAACCCGAGTTTATCTTCACTCCTTTACAAGAATCTCACATCCAAGCTGTTGTTATTTGCTCTAAGCAGCTTGAGATCCACCTTAGAGTCCGTAGCGGAGGGCATGATTATGAGGGACTCTCTTATGTTTCAGAAATCGAGAAACCTTTCATTGTTGTAGACCTTGCAAAGCTACGGTCCATCAGCGTTGATATAGGGCACAACAGCGCGTGGGTTCAGGCGGGAGCCACGAATGGCGAACTTTACTACAGAATTTCTGAGAAAAGCAAAACCCATGGCTTCCCAGCTGGTAGTTGCTCAACTTTAGGTATGGGCGGGCACATTTCAGGAGGTGGATATGGTGCCATGTTGCGAAAATATGGCCTTGGAGCGGACAACGTCGTTGATGCACATCTAATTGATGTTCATGGTAGACTTCTCAACCGAAAACTCATGGGCGAAGATCTTTTCTGGGCCATCAGAGGAGGTGCAGGGGGGAGCTTCGGAATTGTCACCGCCTGGAAGGTAAAAAATTACAGGGATCTTGATTTGGGCATGAACAACGATTCTAACACAAGTTTTGTTGAAGCAAGTGTTTTTGGTACTAAGTACTTCAAGGATAACTTCTACAGGTTGGTGCATGTGAAGACCGAAGTTGATCCTGATAATTTCTTCAGGCACGAACAAAGCATTCCACCACTTCCACTGCACATGAGATAAAGAAATTGAAGTGGAATTCATCTCCAGCAAAGCTTCGTTGGATCACTATTTTCACAAGTCTTGATCGATCTTCCTCTCTTTTTTTTAATACTTTAGCTAAATAAAGAAATGCCATGTTATGCAATCATGCTGTCTCAGGTTTATTTATTATAAATAAAAACTTTGTATTGTATAGTCCAATTTGTTGATGAAGAATGATGGAAAAATGTTTCGAGTTAAAATGGCCGACTAGAAAACACCCTTCCTGAGGTGTTTTTGCCACTGCTCTGATCAAACCTTTTTTCTTCTTTTTTCAAGTATGCCTCAGCTTAATTTTAATCCTTCCATCTCTCTGGTTTTTTTTTTTAATCTTTCTTTATTATTTTAAACTTTGTGCTAACTTCTTGAATCTTTTTAGAATATTATTTTAAGCACGTGTATAGGAACTACTAGAATTAAATTAAATATTCCAATAATAGCCATCGAACCTTATGGCATATGATGAGTTTGTTCACACATCAATTGAACGTTTGGGTACGAATCAATCCAAGGTTTCTTGTGAGCGTACTTAAAATCTTGGTTGCACATTCATTGTTTATATCAGCAACCTTAGTCAAACCAAAAGTTTAAAAAATAAAAGAAAGAAAGAGAGTTGAACTATATGGATTAATTTAAAATAGATTAGCTTGTCAATTTTGTCTTGGAGATTCTAATCCTATAAATATATACCAAGATAATTTAATATTTGTTCTACTAATTTTACCTTCTAAAACATACCCTCTCCTCCCACCATGGAAGTTGGTCTAGTAGTACAATAAGTTTTGTTTTTCAAAGGATCCATTAAATCTTGGATTGTATAATAGGATGCACTTCACCTTTTTATATAATAATTAAATAAATTATTAACAAAACACTAAAGTAAATCAAGGTTTTACTATTTATATAGATACAAAACACTATGAATTTGAACAATATAATAACAATGTTATCCTTATAAAAAAGCTTAATAAATTTTCGCCGCGAGGTTAATTATTATTAGATTGACCAAGGAAAATCATTATTCTCATATTTTTAAGTATAGTAAAATAATTGAATTATTTTTAAAATAAAATGATTAATTACACTTAAAAGCAAAAATTATTAAAATGATATCTAGGGAAATTTTTATATTTTTATCTTCTTTGTTCTAACCAAGTTTACTTAAGGATAACTAGTCATCTTTAAAAAATATAAAATATAATTTAAAACAACTAGTTGGCACATTCGACATATGTGCCACTTAATAAGAAGCTCTCATGATTTTTTAATGAGGCATGAGAGGGAGTCTAGTGGCCTAGCAATGAATTTTGGGGGAGTATTTGAATTGTCTCGATATTTTCTCCATTCCTAGGTGACGCGTGTGTCTTACTTACATCTAGTTTGATGCCAACAAACCTTTTTTTATCATTTTTTTCTCTTCTCTCTCTCTCTTCTCTTTAATTTCCATATCTGACTCTCTCAATTTTCAAAACATCCTTTCAATTTGTTTTTCTTTAGATTTGGTTTATATTATTTTAATTACTATTTTTTATTTCATATAATTTATAAAATTGAATTTTTTTCAATTTTATCTACTAATTTTTTTATCTGTCAGAGTTGGTGCTCATTCTTTTGATTTCTATTTGAGAAAAATTTTGAAATTGATTTTGTTTTAAGATTTCATCTCCAATTTGTTTTCTCTTATCAATTTTGATCTTTATTCTTTTTATTCTTATTTTTTATATTTTTATTATTTAAATTAATATTTTTTATTTTATCCTTTAATATTAAATTGGTTGTGAATTGAACTTTTTGGTTGAAACCCTGTTTAGAATTTCACAAGTTATGAGTTTGGAGGATTAACCTAAATTTAGGAGATTAACCCTGGTTTAGCAGAAACTCCAATCATTATATTTTATCCGAATAACAACAAGTTGAAAAAGAAAATAACACCTATCATCTCAATTTGTTTGTTTCTTATTAAAAACCAAATTATTGCAAGCATTCCCAAAATACCAAACTATAGCAAAGAAGGAAAAATACCACACCTTTATTTGCACAGACCCATACCATGCCATTCTATAATAAGAAAAAATCATATAGAGATTAATGAAAGTTAAATATTATCCTAACTAGTCTACCCTCGAGACCATAACTTCCAGATCATAAGTTAAGGTTTCAATCTTTATTTTTTTTTATGAAAAGACAATTTAAATTATTATTTTATAACATAACTCTTTTATATAAAAAAAAGTTTATGTAGGTAATTTATTCAAGATTAGAAACCATAAATAAAACTTTTAAAGAGCACCAAAATACCATATGTCTTATATATCTTATCGAAATGGGTTTTTGCATGTCAAAAGAGAAGACTCGAGAAAGTTATTGCAACTCTTAACTAAGGAAATACTTTTTGGATCTAGTCTCTAAACTCTCTTATCAATAATATTTTAGCATAAGGAAACACCTGATAAAAAATGCAATAATTCCTCTTCCTTTATCTTTTCCTAGTCCTAGAGTCTTCTTTTCCAAGATAAAGACCAATTCCAATTGAATTCATTCCAATATATCGTCTCTAAAATCTTAGCATTAAAATTTCCACAAACTGTACAAAGAGTTGCAAATCTAAACATTGTTGTAACCCAATTTTAGCTCATTAGCTTTTCATTTAATTATATAGGGTTTAAAATATAAAATTAAAAGATTAAAGATTTATTTTGATGAAAAGTGTGATTTGTCTACTTGCGTGAAAACTAAGGACTATAATGTGCCTTATTCTCAAGATAATCCTTATTTTTTTCAAAATAATTCTTATCTTCAAGCTAATCCTCATCCTTTTCAAGATAATCCTTACCTTGTTCAAGATAATCCTTATTTTCTTCAAGATAATCCTCAAGATAATGATTGTTGTCTTCTTTCGAATTCGATTCTAATTCAAACTTTACAAAAAGAGAATAAGTTTGATTGAGACTTTACTTCTCGCAAGCGATGGAACTCTTGCAGTATAATTACTAATCTCAGTGTACGGGAAAAAAAAAAGAAGGAAGGATAATTAGAGAGAAACCCTAAAAGAAAACACTCTAAAAGAAGACCATTACTAGAAACCCTAAAAGAGAAAAACATAAAAAAGAAAGGGAGCAGCAAACCCTATAATAGTCGTTGTCCCCTCAACCCCTCTATTGTTTAACCTAGTCTCCCTCAACGTCTCCTCCATCAGTTGCACGACTAGGTAAGTTCCTTCCTTCCTTATTAAAATAATTAACTAGTCACTATTGCATGTATGTATAAACCTTTCACGCATGGCTAGGCTAGATCTAACCAAAGAAAAAAAAGTTGTCTAGGTTTAGGCTTTAGGCCTCGTTGACCCACACTGTGTTTGTTAAGGATGTGTTTGGCAAAACACACCCTTATACCTTGGCCATAATTTTTATGCCCATTTTAGTTAGATATTTAATTAAACGAGCCCTTTTTAGATATTAGAAAATTCAAAAATATTTGGGAATCTTCATTGATTTATTTATAGGTCCCTCACATTTTATTTTATTTTTTTCTTATGTTTGTGTTTCTGGTAAATGTGTCAATTTGTGGACTATTACTGTTAAACATAAATATATCATGCAATATTTTTTTTTACTTCCATCTAAAAAGGGAAAATAATAATAAAGGATAAACAAGAAAAAAAGGACATAAAAAGTTTCTTCTTCAAATTTATTTTTGCGAAAATATTCATTAACGCTAGAATCAGGAGTATCATATTTTTGGTTTTGTGCGATATTTACCAATGCTAAAGTTGAAAATATTCGTAAGAATTGTTTAATAATGCCAGAATCAGGAACATGAAAGGAAGAATAAAAAAGGAAAAAAAAAGAATAAATTTTTAATAATTTAAGACAAATCAACCAATGCAGCCTATCTTAGGTAGGATGCTTAAGGGGTGATAACATCTTCCATTTTGTGTAACAAGTCCTGTATCATAGAATTTTTATTGACTAGTTAGGGTTTCTAATGACCATAATACTAAGTGGTGACTCCTTGAACACGATATTTTCCTCTAAAACAAAGAAGATGCCAAATATCTATATTTTTTTTCAATAGAGAGAATTTTTAAAGTCGCCACAATGTTAAGTGCGACAAATATAAAGACATAAACCACTTTGAAGTCCAAAAGAAAATGTCAATTTTCATTTCCCATAACCATTGAAGTTGCATTCTGCACACCCAAAACACACTCCTTCACATTAGTGATAATTGCACAAACATCACACTAAATAGCCAAAATATTTCCTGAAAAATTTTCCAACACCCCACTATTATCAAGTTGATGTTTTATATCCATAGAATTTCTCCAAGCTATTGTGGCATCATTATTACATCTACATAACCATTTCAACAATATTGATTTGGTTTTCTGCCAAGATAAATATGATTCCCAATCTCCCCATCTCTTGGCCTAATTAGAAAATTTCAAGCTATCTTCCTGATATTTGAAGTATTCATATCTCTACTCTAAAAAAAAATCTGTCCTGTTTGAAGATAATTTTCTTTGCCACTTAATAGGAATCTTAAACAAGAATATATAATAAATTGGAAGATTAGACTGCACAAACTTTATTAAACAAATTCTTTCATGTATCGAATGAATCCTACCCTTCCAAGAAAATATTTTAGAATTAATTAAATAAAATATTTTGACTTGATAAAAAAAACCTTTTATTTTAGAAAAAAATTATTTTTCTAAAAGGTATTCAACAAAACATTTTAATTAAAGTCTAATCCAATTAGGATATTACAAAATACAAAAAAAAATTAAATTAGACATTTTAATTGAACCCTAATCTTATAAGTAAAATTAATTCCATAATTAATTTAATTTATAATCTCAGTTTTAATAAAACAAATTTAATTGTTGACTCCATGATAACGATGATAATAATATTTAGAATCAAAATGTTTAATTTGCGGGGTTCCAAAATGATGGACCCAAATCCATCCACTTTAGGCAAGGCCGAGATAAAGTCCATGGAAATGCTTTCCTAGGGTCTCTCCTTGGGATTGGATTGGCAGGGGCTCCAACAGGCTGCTTGTTGGCAAACAAGACAGGTTCTAACGTACTCCTCTACCTCTTCTCTCATATGGCCAAAAGTCTCCTTCTTCGAGTGGCTGTGCAATCTGTCACTGCTATGAACGTGGTGTGCTTTGAGTGTGTTTGTTACTCGGTTATTATTATGACTGTAATTTAAAAAAATATTTTATAAAAAATATTTTTAATTAGAATTGAGTTAGAAAAATATATATTTAGTTAAAATTAAAATTGAATAAAAAATAATTTAATTTATTTAGTTAAAAATGATTTTGAAATTGAGATTGTAATATATATATATATATATATATATAATTTAAATATTATAGATTTAACTATTATTATTATATCATGAAATAAATAATATTTTATATAAAATATTTTTTATTATTTCATTCAATTATCTATAATTTCATTGCGTCTAAAATATATTCGATAATTTTCTTGGTTTCTTAAATACGCAATAATATAACTTATAAAATATAATTAAAAAAAATTAGAATTGTTATCAAATTCTGCAAATATTATATCATTAAATGAATAAAATAAAATTAAAAAATAAAAAATATTTTTTATTTTACTAAATTAGACTCTATTCAATGTATTTTTAGGTGTTGAACTAAACCCAATTAACAAAAACAATAAAATTATGCTCCATTGCAGCAGTTTCACTATTCAGTAAATAGTATAACATCGTCTCCCTTCTATCTCTGTGCAAAAAATATAGCAATTTTTTTTTCATGTGTAATTTACTGTGGAATCTATACACAATAAATTTGTTTGTCTCCTTAACTAAATATTTGCAAGTTACAGTTTACTTTAAGAGCTAAAAGCAACAGTAACTGTAGTGCCAAATGGGCACTTTAAGAACCTCAAATCATTATTTTATATGTAAATGGCTAAACTTGTATTTTCAGCCCCAAATATCACCATAACTATCGGTAATTAAATATAAGTTACAGGAATAGAATTATAACTCTACCCCTAGAAAAACCCTAAACAAAGCTCCGGAACAAAATAGTAAATCTGCCCATATCTTCTTCATGCTGCAGCAGCTCCTGCATGTGGTGGGAAGCCACATTAACATCAGCAGCTTTTGTTATCGCTGGGTTTGCTGCAGTGCGAGGGGCTACCCTCGCGCTCAAAATCAGTAGCGGCAGAGTGGCGGGGG
>NW_011500211.1:83107-116954 GCF_000495115.2 Populus euphratica
ATCAGGCACCAGCCAGGCGGGCTGTCATTGGCAGTGCACGACCATCAAAAACTATTTTTTAAAGATTCCAGCCAGATCTGGAAATTCCGTCTAGATTTCACCGACACATTAGTTTTTTTTTTTTGAAAAATCATGAGAGAAAAAAATACTTTAAAAAAATTAAATAATTTTTTTACATAAAATTAATTTAAAATTAACATTAATTACCATTAAAATATACAACCAACAACTTTAATTATCTAATAATATATATTCTCAAAGGTCAAATAGACAACAAAAACAATAAAACAAAATATTTGAAACCTTAAAAATCTTTTTAAACAAATTTAGAGCTATATAAGTATTTATTATCTAAATAAATTTATAGCTATATAAGTATTTATTATCTAAAAATTTAATTTTTTGGTTTTTAATAATTTTTTAGAAATTAAATTATCACAAATCATAAATATTTAATTATTCAACCTCAAATAGTAATCTATATAATTCACCGGTGAAAAATCTTTTAAATATCTATTTAGGAGACATGGATTGCTATGCCTAAAGTGTTATCTCTAATTTTATGTTTACATAGTTTTTTTTATAACAAACAACCTTATGAAAATAATAAATATAACTTATTATTTACAGGGGAATATGAAAAACCCTATAAATTGATAAAATATTAATTTGCTCATTGAATTATTATTATATTTTAATTTAGAATAATTTTAAAAATTAGCACAATCAAGTTCTTATTTGATTTTTCTAAGTCTAGAAATATAATCCATGTATTAATTATATTCTTGTTCTTAATTTTTAGAATATATTTTAATGAAGTCATATTTAATTAAATCATCTTAAATTAATTTTTGACTAATGGTTCTTATTATGTGTGACCAATTAGCTATGTTTCTAATATATTGATCCAAATATAAATTATAATTTCTAATTAAATAAATTAAAATTTTAATTTATTATCATTTTATTAATTGATTAATTTATATTTAAAGATCATGTGCATTGTCCAGTAAAGTGTAAGTGTCATGATCCTCTAAATATTGAAAAAGTTATAAGTGGTTTGACTTAACCTTTCAGCGATTGGTTTCTCAGTATAATTTATATTTTTTCATTAATAATATTTCAATTTAACATTAAAGTATGGACTTTGTTTGTTATGTTAAATCATGTTTGTTCTCTACATAATAGTTATTGATCGTTTGAATAAGATTTGAATCCTTTACAAATTTCATTCCATATTTGCCAAGAATTTCTCCGTTAATACTATTTGAGAATAGATAAAATATTTTTTTTAATTCATCTAATACGATGAATTATCTCCTGATCACTCAAATATCTTTACATAATTCATTCTATACCCAATATTTGTCTTTTCGTTACCTTGATTAAGATAACATACAACAAGATCAAATCATAATATTCTTTATATAAGATAACTTAGTGATCTAAGTCTAACCATCATATAAGTCTTTTCATTGACAAAATCATATGAAATTTTCATACAAGTCAGTTTAATCAGTTTAACATAAATATCTCATGACAAGCAATTACATATTCATTCTAGATATCCTTTATACCCTATTTTATAAGAACAACAAATATCTCACTTCATAAAAGAAAGAATATAACACTTACATGCTTGTGCAACTTTAATAAATATTTAATATTTAAAAGATTATTGACCAAAAATATTTTAGAAACAATGTTTTTATACAATAAGAATTGTATAATTACAATAATTTTATAATTTATATTGTAAAAATATTTTTATATTTTTTAAAATTCAATTTTGATATTAACATATTAAAATGAATTAAAAAATTAAAAAAATATTTTTTTATTTTTTTTAAATGCAAAAACAATTAGCCTATCACTAAAGTTAGAATTTTTTTCTAAAATCTCCCCTAACGAAAAGTTATAAGGCACTTTTATGAAATGCCCTCCCGAAATCAAAATTATGCGTCTGGCTCATCCACTTTGTTTTTTAGATTCGGGCCTCCTTGCCTCTAAGCACTAAGCACTGGACAACCAAAACCAAATACCTGGTTATTTTAGTATTGAATGCCTGTCTGTATGTCACTATACAATTTGTTTTTCTCCGAAGAGTCAAGTTTTTCTGTTATCGTATGCCCCACAACTATTTTTCTTGATTGGCTTTGTAAAAGATAGTGGTTTGCTAAATCGAGGTCCCTGGCGTCTGCTTCCCTTGGATTCGTGGTAGCATAAGGTGCCTTGTTATCGTATAGCTTCCTAATCCAATCTGTATGCATTGCATCCAACCAGCCGGTCAAGTACAAGATCATGAAGAGGGTGCCTTTTCTATAAGGGGAAGGAGTTCTGGCATTGGAATGGAAGGTGCTGTAGATGAGGCAAAATCTGCAATGAGGTTTGCAATGACCATGCTTGGGAATAAGTTTTAAATGGTGTTTTTAAAAATTTAATTTTTTTATATTTTTAAATTGTTTTAATATGTTGATATAAAAATTAAAATTTAAAAATTTTAAAAATATTATTTTTATATATTTTTTAACAAAAAAATACTTTAAATTGTTATTGCTATTATACTTCCTAACACCTTAAAATCTGAAAGATTCAAAACACCGCACAATAAAAATAAACTAAATTTTATAAGAAGTCTGAACTTTAGCTGTGATGAAAAAATTCTATAAATATAAATACATTTAGCTGTGATGAAAAAATAGTCCTGCCGATTTAGCTGTGATGATTCACTAGAAGTCTGAACTTTTTATAAATATAACAGGCTGATGTCAGGATAACAGTTTTTCAACCCGATGATAATATATAAAATATAACTTATTGTAAACCTGCAGTACTTTCTATTAAATAATCTTATTATTTTAACCATAGATATTATACTTAATGTGGCTTTGACTAATTCACAGGTTGGTTGAACCAACAGGCCCCATACGATAAAAAAAAATAGATAAATTTAAAATTGATTAACCAACAGGCCCCATACGATAAAAAAAATAGATAAATTGAAAATAATTCTTTTTTATATAAATTATCTTAACTTTAATGTTTATAGTTTTCATGGAGTAATTTTATGGTGGTAAGAGAGTAATTAATGATATTCTAGTAATTACTCTTTAATTTCACTTTGAAAAAATAATAAATAACTAAAAGAGAGAAAGAGAGAAAAATTATAAATATAGATATTTTTATCCTTTCTTTATGTATGTTTCATTTTTCAAAATGAATTCATAAAATAATTAATAAGATGCTATTATTTACTTTTGAGGATAATAAAATTTTTCATTTTCATGGGTATCTTGGGAAAATTATAATTGATTTTATTATTATTGGTAATAATAAAATCATATTTTTTTTGTTAAAAAAATTAAACAGCTAAGCTGGAGCTGAGTTGCTACTGACGTTATCCTAGAAATAGGAGATGTCCATTTGTCACATTAAGATTATCGCATTTGTCCGATTAATATTATAAATAGTTTCAAATTAGTTAAAAATAACCTATGTTCTTTCAATCACGTCAAAGATTTGGCATTTGAAATAAACTAGAATAAAAATGGTTAGTATATGATTGAAATAATGTGGCATGATAAAATTAAAAAAAAATCATGATTAAAATAGAAAATGCTTTAAGAGTTTTTTTCTTAAAAACATTGATTGTATTATGATAATAAGATTATTTTTTTTAATGCTATGAGCCTCATTTAATCTCTTTATTCAAAACCTCACTTTAACTATAATATTGATATGTATGATGTGATTGAAAGATGTGTTTAATTAATTAAACATTTAAAGATTAAAAGTTTGACTATATTGCATCGAATATGAATCATTCAAATTTATATAATCCCATTGTCATATTACAAGTAAATATCTCACAGCACAAAGCCAGCTACAAAATAATTTAATTTCCTGTTGATTGTTCATAGCTCCTCTATAGAAGAACTCCTTGAGACATCGATTCTTGAAGGCAAGAAAGCAGTAAAAATGGTGCCTTCAAGGTCTTCCATACTTTCAATAATTCTGGTCCTACTCCTGTCTCCATTTATAGTTTCGCTTCCAATTCAGGATAGGTTTCTAAATTGTCTCTCAAAATATTCGGAAACATCCTTTCCTTTTTCCACTGTCTTGTATACTCCACAAAACTCTTCTTTCACTAGTGTCTTACAATCTTCTGCTCAAAACCTCAGGTTCACCTTGCCTTCAGTACCGAAACCCGAGTTTATCTTCACTCCTTTACAAGAATCTCACATCCAAGCTGTTGTTATTTGCTCTAAGAAGCTTGGAATTCACCTTAGAGTCCGTAGCGGAGGGCATGATTATGAGGGACTCTCTTATGTTTCAGAAATCGAGAAACCTTTCATTGTTGTAGACCTTGCAAAGCTACGGTCCATCAGCGTTGATATAGGGCACAACAGCGCGTGGGTTCAGGCGGGAGCCACGAATGGCGAACTTTACTACAGAATTTACAATTCCTTGTTTCTTGGTGATGCCAACAGGCTTCTTCAGATATTGCAGCACAGCTTCCCTGAATTGGGTTTGACACGAAAAGATTGTATCGAAACAAACTGGATCAATTCCACCGTATATCTTGCTGGCTTCTCAAATAATGCTCCTCCTGAAGTTTTCCTTCAAAGAACGAACCTGCTCAGGATCTACTTCAAAGGAAAATCTGACTATGCCAAAGAACCCATTCCTGAAAAGGCACTTGAAGGGTTATGGGAGAAGTTAGTTGAAGTAGAGAGTCCTGCAGTAATATTTACTCCTTATGGTGGAAAGATGAGCCAAATTTCAGAATCTCAGACTCCTTTCCCTCACAGAAAAGGTACCAAGTTCATGATTCTGTACGGTACCAGTTGGCAAGATGCAAAGGAAAATGTTGCGAAGCATATAGATTGGACTAGGAAGGTTTATAGGTACATGACACCTTATGTCTCAAAGAACCCAAGGGAAGCATATGTGAATTACAGGGATCTTGATTTGGGCATGAACAACAATTCTAACACAAGTTTTGTCGAAGCAAGTGTTTTTGGTACCAAGTACTTCAAGGATAACTTCTACAGGTTGGTGCATGTGAAGACCAAAGTTGATCCTGACAATTTCTTCAGGCATGAACAAAGCATCCCACCTCTTCCACTACACATGAGATAAAAACTTCGCATTGAATTGTCCAATTTGTTGAAGAAGAACGATGGAAAAATGTTTAAAATGCTAGAAAACAGTACCCTTCTTGAGGTCTGGTGGTTTTGCCACTGCTTTCATCAAACTCCTTTTCTTCTTTTTTTCTTGTTACCCCTTTACATTTCTATTTTATCCTTCCATCTTTTTTTTTTTTTAATTTTGTTGATTTATCATTTTTCATATTTTCTTTCATGTCTTTTAAATATTATTTTAAGCAATTTTATAGGAACTATTAGTAATAAGTTAATTCCATCAAATCTTATATATGACCTTTGATTAAGGCGTTTGTTCACATGTCACTTGAACGTTTGGGTTTGAGTCATTCCACGGTTTCTTGTGAGACTAAACTTAAAATATATTTATTTATTTTCACATTCACTGTTTGTCTCAGCTAATAAAAGAAAGAGAGAGTATTGATTTGTATGGATTAATTTCAAATGGATTGGCTTAAAAAATTTAAATGTTGGAGGTTCAAATCTGGAGTCTATATATATATATATATATAATGGGTGATCCGTTGAATCTTGGACTATATAATATGATCTATTTCTCCATCATTACACCTCTAAAAAAACTGACTCTTTATAGTATATTTATTTATTCCACATGATAACAACTTTGCATGGTTAGTATGCATATTTAAATCTAGAAGACACATTTGTGATTATTATTTTTAAATTAAAAAAAGACTGTAATAAAAAAAAATGCAATGCCTAGCGCCCTTTCACACTTGGCTCGCTCTTTTCTATCTTTTTTTATTTTTTTGAAATTATAATTTTTTTTTACTGGATTCATTTATTTTTTTAGTTTTGAAATGATTTTTAAATATTATTATAAATTTATATTTTAATATTAATAATCTTATTCAACTAGCTATATGTATATAATATGAAATTAAAATAATAATATTAATAATAAATTGTTCATGAAAATTCAATTCATATATTTTTTTTAATCTTTAAATTTTTAAATAAATTTTGAACTTGACTTTGTTATATTTATGATTTTTTTTGTTTTAATCACAATAAAATATGTAAATATAATATTTTGAAATTTTTTATTAACTTGACGTAACAATCATAAAATACTTATTTTAAGTAGAAACAATAATTCTAATTAAAAACTGTGCAGCATTCATTTAGATAAACAAGAAATATATTAATAAACAATTATTGTAATGGATTTTTTTTCCAAAATGATTGTATTTATAAGATCAATTACAATACCAAAAACTTCTCTAAAACCTAAATATTTTTGGATGTATAGAAATTTTTTTATTCAAATAAGTAAATTATAATCATTAAAACTTTAACTTTACTATGTATATATTACCACAACCGGGCTAAACCCCATTTAGTAAATCTGCGTCATTTGAGCCTTTATTGTTACAATAAAATAAATCATTATTTGGGTCTTTGTGCCTGTCCTCAACATGGGATAAAGCCCATTTGGAAATCTTGTTTTGTTTTTACAGATGAAGGAAAAATAATTGAAGATCCTTTTCTTTTTTAATTTTTCTTTTCAATGATTTGAGTATTTATAATTTAGGTTTTCACATGATGACATTAAGTCTCTTTCATGTGCTTTGAAAAACACAATCTAATTTAAAACAAATTCTTTTGGGATTTTTTAATCAAAACTTAAAATAATAATATGTAGAGTAAACTCACTTATCACATGAATTAAGGTCTAAAATGTTGATAGATGCTTAGTCAAATTAATTTTTCGAAAGGATTTAAGCTTATTGCTTGCTAGCTACCTCACAAGGCTCATGGATCAATTTAACCGGGTCGTGCATGCAGTTTTGAGGTTAATTTCATTTTGGACCCTTAACTTTATATTTTAAACATTTTAGTCTAATCTTGATTGCACCATTTAATGTTTATTTTTTGTGTCATTAAACAAGTTTTTCCTCCGAAAGAGTGAAGTTTGTTTTATTATAGTATACCTCAAAATTATTTTAAATAATGTTAAAAAAAGTCTGGAAAGAACTTGGAATTTGATCCCATATGGTTATCAAATATTTGATATCTATAATTAATCACTAAATATCTGAAAAATTAAGATTTATATTTTTTTATCCAAAAACATATTCTCAACTTATTTTTGATAAAAAAATACCTTAAAAATCATGACAAACCTATCAATACCCTTACAAAAACCAAAAAAACTATGCAAAAAATTCAAAATCAACCTAAAATAAAAAATGAAACAAAGCTGAGATCTTTTTTTTTTTTTTCACAACATGAAACAAAGCTGAGATCTTTTTTTTTTTCACAATATTAGAAGGCACAAAACAAAAACCTAATATGAACTCTTCTCCTTAAATAAAACCATTTAATACAAACATTAACTATTTTTGTAGCTTAAGTGTCAGCATCATTTTTGTCTCTCTAGTGACCTCTCTATCTCTCCTTCTTCAACAAAAAACTAAGAATTAATAAAAATAAATTTTTATACCAAAATTAAATTAAAAAAAATCAAAGCATGAACATTATATAATCTATGTTATTTTAAAAGTTAAAAGACTAAAATATATCTTTCCCAAAACTTCTAGCATGTCATCTATATTTGGTGCCTTTTTAATTTTGACCTCAATTCTTTCAATTCATCATTTACTTAAAAAATTCAAATTAATTGATCAAGATTAAATCATACAAAATAAAATTTTAAAAGGTAAACAGAGCCATCTAGAATATTTTAATTTTACGAGGGGATGAATAATGCTGGCTAGAAAAATATTTACCTCACACGTTTTAATTTTTAAGTAAAGAGATGCCTTTTCTCCGGCCACCACAACACCAATACAGAATCTCCATTTCCCACCCAAAACTTCGCCAACCATTATCACAAAGTCACAAACCTTAGAAAATCACTAAATTTCAACTAGTCAACAGAGTTTAACCAAATCCGCTGTAGGGGCAATGTAGATTTATTTTGAAAGGTTTCCTAGTTGATATATTGGATTATTGGTATTTAAAGTCTGGTGCAGTTATTGCTCTTTTAATCTTCAGGAAGAGCAGCCGGGCTGGTAGAAGATATGGTTTTTTTTATCTATAAGATCAAATTATTTTGATGCTGTTCTCCTTGATAGGCTTAATGATTTATGATTTGTCTCTTATAAACTTATAGCCAATATTGATAAATTTGATCTATATACGTGTGCTTAGAAGTAAAGTCAATAATTATGAAGAGGAATCCAAACATAACTAGAGTTCAGATACCAATCAAATTAAGTCTAGTTAGGGGAAGTATGTCTGCCGATACTATTCCACTAGAAAAGTCATTAGATATGGTGCCTGTTGTTCCTATTCTTCCTGATGTGAATCTGGTGATTCCTGGCTCAAAAGAGTATCATATTTTATGGCTTAGTAAAAGCCTAGCTGGTTGGATTGATGATGGGATAGATTATTCCCTGATATAGTCGGGGTTGCAGCAAGATGATTTGGTTTTTTCTAGACCTCGTTTTCTTGGGGCTTCACAAGTTCTAATTTTATTTGATGATTTTTATTCAATGATGGCAGCTTTGGATGTTAATTTATCTTCGTGGAACAAGTTCTTCGAGAAGGGGCCATGGATGGCCAAATTGGTGCTTTGCAAATTCGAAACGTTTGTTTGAAGACTAATCTTCAGTAATAAGTAATATTATTTGGGATATTTTATTATTAAAGAATAAAATTGTTTATAAGAAGAGAATTATAAACTTGTATGATTATTTTTTTATTATTCTTTATCAAATTGTTATTTGATTGGTTATTTTGAATTCAAACTTTATTTATATAAAACATAATTTTTTAAGATTTTCTGGTGGTATTAAATTATTGTGTAATAAAAATATTTAGATAATTTTTGTATTTTTATTGTAACAGATTAATTTTTTTTAAGTTTTCTTTTGTTGCCCCTGTATTTTACTTTGATTATTGATTTTATAGCTTTTCTAATATATTCCCGATGATTATATATATATATATCAGATTGTGCAATTGACAAAATAATTAGCTTGGGTGAAATGCATAGCACGGTTTCAACCTGGCCAAATTTGAGATTACGTGCGGCTTTAGGCAACTTTTCAAATTTGATTGCTTCGACTACGTGCATGTACCTTGTCATATTAAACTTTTCAATAATGCTGTTTTCAATAAACTATTCAAATAAAAAACTTAATTTTCAATGAGATATAAAGATGTTGTTTTTACGTGTCATCCTCCATGACGGAAAGGCATGTCACGTTTGATTTGAATAACATTGGATTGGGATTAAATTTGGTTAAAAGGTTCTATAAGAGGTTAAATCGTTACAACGAGATTAGATCTAAAAGAGCTTTTTTGTTTTTTAATTAACATAGTTTATCAGACAAGATTACACACAACTTAATTATTTTTATAGATTTTAAAATCAATAATCATAAAAAAAAAGTTTTAAAATCAGCTCATGAAGTTGCAGTTTTATTAGTTTTCTGATTAATTTTGAATTTTGAATTTTATTTTTGAATTCCTTGCTAATTTCTATTTGAATTAAAACTTCACTATTTATATTTTGTAAAGGGTTTTTTTTTTTTTTGGGGGGGGGGTGTAAAATATTCAAAGAGATAATAAAATCGTGAATTAGAGTCTATATATGATTTTTCTTTTGAAAATTTAAGATCACTGACCGAATTTAAGATTACTGACCGAATTAATTTTTCTTTTGATAATAAAATCATGAATTCTAACACTTGTCAAACTGACCGAATTTAAGATTACTTATTTCTTAACTTTTCAATTTGATTGCTTTGACTACGTGCCTTCTCAGTTCAAACTTTTCAAATATGTTATGAAGTACAAAAATTAAATATTAAAGGATACGTGAGAAATCATTGTTAACTCTTCATTGGTAACGTTGATTATAATAGTAATTTATGTTATTTTTTTAAAAAAAATTGTTATATTTTTTTTATTGATTTCATTATTTAAAATTAAAATTATAGATAATTTAGCTTTATAATTTATTTATTTTTATTTTATCTTTATATGAGGTTAGTGTAGTTTATAGATTTATCAAGATAATTTAAATTGTTTCAGTTTACAAGTTTGATGAATCTTTTTTTTTTTCTAATTGAACTGACTTTTTTGTAATATTTTTTTTTCATATAGTTAAAAAAATAATTTTAGCAAAAATTTATGTTATTAAACTTTATAAAATATTAAAAATTAAAAGGTGTAAGGAACACATTGCACTTTGAATGATAATAGTAGTTCGTAATATTTTACTTTATTTCTTTTTGTTTTTGAATTTTTATTATGATTTAAAAAAAAACATTTGGTTGATTTCTTCTTTTAATATTGAAATGATTAAAAATTTAGTTTTATTTTATCTTTATATAAGGTTAACTTAGTTTGCATGTTTTCCAGAGTAACTTGGGTTATCCTAGTTTACAAACTTGGGAAGTTGTCTTTTTTTAATTGAATTTAAATTTTTTATCATGTATTATTTTTTTATATAGTTAAAAAAAATAGTTTCATAAAAAAGTCATGTTATTAAATTTTATAGAGAACATAGATCCACTCATAGGTTTGGCTAGTTGACATAATTCTCGGGTTTAATAAGTTTAACTTTTTAAATTAGTTTTTTTCATTCTTAAATACTGAGTTAATTGAAAATTTAGTTTCATAATTGGTTTTATTTTGCCTTTTATGAGGCTATCGTAATCTAAAAAAATCTCGGTATTGAATTAGTTTTTGATTTTGCAATCAGTTATTTTTATTATGTATGGTTAAATAAAAAATATAGTTTTGGGAAAAAAAAATTATAATCCTAGTAAATTTCATAACTCAGTTCATAAATTTGAGATCTTAGCCTAATTTACCCAATTTACAAGTTTGACGAGTTTACCCATAAAAAAAATATGTTTTTTTGTTTATTTATAATCTTTTAATTTATTTTTTAATTTTATTATTTAATATTAAACTAGTTAGGAAATAAAATGTATTATTGATTCTTGTTTGCTTTCTATGGATAATTGTCTCAAATAAGTGTCTTTTTATGGTTGATACTTAATTTTATGAATATTTATTTTTATTATATAATTAAATAAAAAAGGCTTATAAGAAAAATTTATTATACCTAATAGAGTCCATAACCTAAATCCTGGGGACCGAGGTCGATCCAATTTATCATTTTTTTAATATTTTAAAAAATATCATTATGATGTTTTTTTTTTAATTTAAGTTATATTTTTATTCATCATCAAAATTACATTTAGACCTATATAATCAATCTATTTAAGTTGAGTTAGTTGCCACACAATTTAATTTAAAACTTGAGTTAAGCAAGAGTTGAGTTGAGAGATTTCAAAATTAACCTTCTTAATCAAGTTTAATAACACTGTTAAAAAATTTTTTTAATCAAGTTTAATAACACTGTTAAAAAAAAAATTTGATGCTCATAATGTTTTATTTATATTTTTAAAAAAATTAATATAATCCATAGCGAAGCAAAGACCAATGTCCTAGTTTCTAGCAATATCATCAACACCTTATAATGTATTATTGTTATTTGTTGTTATAAAAAGAAGTAAGTATTTGTTTTTTAAATATTACTATAGTCTCCAACTCGCCAATAATTCTTTGTGCAATTGGTATTGATATAGTTAATTTTCAATAATATTGTTTTGGCTATACATATTTCTATTTAAAAGTTATTTTAAAAGTTACTTTAAGTGAACTTGATTAACTATTTAGATTAAGAATAGTTAATGATATTATTGGCAACATTGATATCAACAATTCCATGAAAATTGATTAGTTATTCCTAGTGTGTGAAAGCTAATAATATTAAGAATCTTTGATATTGGTATTTTCAAAGATATTTCAAAGTTTTATGAAAAAATAATTAATTATTTTGTATTAAAAATAATTAATGATATCACTGAATTGCATTGATATCGATATTTGAGATAAACTTAATTCGTTGATTCCAATAAAAACAACTAATAATACTAATAACATTTATCACTAATAACATTTATAACTATCAACATTACCATTTCAAGATTTAGGGAAGAAGAGATTTGATTGGCAATCCTATAAAGGATGATTGTTCGTACCATTAAATTAGTATTGATGTTTTTAAAGGAATTGTCCTTCAATATTAACATATGACTTTGATCGGAAAATTTAGAAATGAAAAGAGAAGTTTTAGTAAATTCACAAGGAATAAATTTAAAATTATTAAAAGGGGATTAGATTGAAAATTATAAAGAATATAATAGTATGTAGCCTTAAATATATATATATATATATATATATATTACTATTAATGTTAGTATTGCTTTTATGATAATTATTTTTCAATCTTATATTTGTTTCAGGTCCATTATATTCACAATAAGAATAATATTTTAGATCATTTACCTTTTATGTTATTTAGAACTAAACAAATATGCTAATGTATTTTGTATCTCAATAAACTATTACAACTTAAATTGTAATAATATTTTCTAAATAAAATATTTGAACATAATTTATATTATCATGTATTCATAATTTCCATGTATATCTATTTTTTTATTTAAGTACTAATTAATACTCATTGTTATTATTATTTAAATATTTGAAAAATTATTGTTATATCAATGAGCATTAATATTAAAACTTAAGATAATTAAATAATAATTAATAAATATGTATAGATAACTTGGAACTTTCTATTACTGCAAGATTATGCTTGAAATTTCAATAAAAATTCTGGAGAACCTTTTATAAAGTTGTTTTCAAAATAAAAAAAGATTTACCATTTTTTCCCCTTCTGTACTATGATTGTACTATGATTGGTGTGTTAGGATGTTATAATTTAGTATCAAAGCATCTGGTTGAAAATTCAAGGAAGAATATTGACGTGAATTTGAAAATATTTTGCAGGACGGTTCGTACACGACAGAGAACTAGGACTGATTCTTCCCTGTACAGAGAAGAGGGTATAATTCTTTGTCTGGTAGTGAACCATAGGGCATCCATCGACGGATAATGCCTCCCCCCTACATGCAGCATCAGCTCACGTTGAGAATGGGGAATCAGCAGGGCATCAGGATGACTGTGCATACCATGAGGCAAAGATATCGTTGCCCGGGGCAGCAGAGGAGCAGAGACAAGATGATAAACCCCCACCGATGGGGCTGATAGCTGTGCCTAACCCATATTCATATCTTACCTTCATGGAGCAGCTAGTTAGGGATATGGCAGCAAGAACATCCAATACCGCTCCTAGACCGAAGAGGGTGGTCACTTTGCAAGGAAGACACTGAAGTCACTAGACATTAGCTGAGAAAAACGAAAAGGATTATAGATTAGATGCGGATGTCATAAGAAAGACGTCAAGTCATGATTTTTTATAACAAAAAATATATATAAAAAAATCAGAAAATCTTGATTTTTGATAACAGAAAATCTTACTCCGTCAAGTCATGATTTTAGATAACAAAAAAAATATATATAAAAAAATCAGAAAATCCTGATTTTAGATAACAAGAAATCTTCCTCCGTCAAGTCAATAAAAGCAGACAACATAAAAGGAGGATCCACTGTTTTTTTTATATATATATATATATACTGATATACATATAATTTATTGATAAAACCAGAAGACGACGTTGTAAAATCAAAGCAGACAACATAACAGGCATTGACAGCTAACAAAAATGTATACACAAGAACACTGTTATGTATTTGTGGCCAATTCCGACGTCGATTCGGAATACAAACAAATAACATTCTTAAATGCAAGAAAGTTTGACACGTTTAATTAACTAAAACTTTCAATAGACACGTGCATGTTTTGGGCTTATGAATGTTTTTCATCTTATGCGTGTGAAATATCTATACAAATTTAATTATTTAAATATAGGTATGATTTTAAGATATAAATTATTTATATAGGTATGATTTTAAGATATAAATTATATTATTTTTAATATATTTTTTAAGTTAAAATTATTTAAAGAATTTGGTATGAACTCCATATAAAAACTAAGAAAGATCACTTCATTTTTTTTTGGTAAAAATAATATACCTGGATTGATGTTTCTTCAAGTGCTGGTTTGAAGTGCTTGCTTGAGAATGTACTCTTGAAGTGCTGGTTAATTTATTATTGAAGTGCTGGTTTGCTTAAGCAGTATTCAGGAAACAAAAAGAAAAAGAGAGAACACATATCAGAGAAGCATATATGGTTTTAAAAAGATAAAGAAGTCCCAAAAACACTTGCTTCAATAATAAAGCTCGTTGGACTTCTTGTTCATCCACAAATCAAGATCCCTGTAATCCACATGGTCCATTACATAATCATGAACGGGAAAGGAGTCTGAGATTCAGGACTATTCCCATCAATCCACCATAAGGAGCAAGCACTGCAGCAGGACTCTCTACTTCAAACAACATTTTCCATAGCCCCTCGCGTGCAGTATTTTCATTGCCTGAATTCTGGGTTGTGACTGAGAATGCAAGAGCGATGTTATAAGAATATTTCATCTACGTTAAGCTTTAAACATGTTTTTTTTTAAAAAAAGAAGATTATGTAAAGTTTCACAATATATTGTAAACTTTTAAAATATTCTTCAAAATCAATAAAAATAAATAATAATTCATAATACTTACTATAACATAAAAATTCAAACTTCCTTTAAGACATCAAATTAAAGATTAAAAGGCAAAAAAATATACCAACAAAAAATAAAAAACAGAAACTCTCAATAAAATCAATATGTTAACAAAAGTTAAAAATTTAAAAATAATATTAAAAAAAAATGAGTTCAACTTCGTGAATATATATATATATAAACCATGCATTGATTTAGGGTTTGAAGGAATGGAAAAAGTTGAGCGCACCATTTTGCTTGATTTTCTTGCTTTGGCTTGTTCAGAATTGAAGTTTCAGATGGTTTGCTTATATAAGAATTGTGAATAGTTGACCCTGAGGTTGAGCTAACTAATCCTGACATTATCTTAGCATTTATTATTACTCTGCATTTTCTTTTTTATCTGATTTGTGCAATGAGACATTGACTTATGACATTACTGATATAATATAATTATAAGAATGGTTAAAAATCTAAGGAATTTCATATTTTTCTAATCACACATTTAATGCATTAAATGTTTAATTATCTCATTGTTTTAACAAAATATATTTGACAGGAAAGTGAGTCGGTGTGACGGGTTGCATATTTTGCTAACAGTTCTTTTTTTTTTTTTCTTTGGTAATAATATTCATACTATAAGCATTACGCAACATAGAAAAGTTCAGCATCACTAAAATCATATCAAGTACTTTCTTGCAACATCTTAATGCAGCATCAAAAACTTTTATTTAACATAATCTAGAAAGATAAACTATTGAAAGAAATTGAGGTCAGAAACTAGACACTACTGTGATCCTCCAAGGAACCTTTCTCTGTCCTTGACCAATGTCTCTTCAATTTCTTTTCCTCATATGATGAGGAAGAGTTGGGATGCTCTGTTCATGCCTGAAGAAGTTGTCAGGATCAACTTTGGTCTTCACCCGTACCAGTCTGTAGAAGTTATCCTTGAAGTACTTGGTGCCCCAACCACTTGCTTCTGGAAAGCTTGTGTTATTCTCCTTGTTCATTCCCAAATCAAGGTCCCGGTAATTGACATATGCTTGTCTTGGAAACATGGAAGCACAAGGTTTCATGTACCTGTAAACCATCCTAGTCCAATCGGTATGTTTTCTAACATTTTCTTTCGCATCTCGCCAGTTGGCAAAGTACTGGATCATGAACAAGGTACATTTTCTATGAGGGAAAGGAGTCTGAGATTCGGAAATTTTGCCCATGTTTCCACCATAAGGGGTAAGAACTATAGCTGGTTTGTCTTCTTCTAACATTATTTCCCATAAACCTTTGAGAGCAGTTTCAGGTATAGGTTGTCTAACAAAGTCTGACTTGGCTTTGAAGTAGTGCTTCAATATATTTCTTCTTTGAAGTAGAACTTCAGGAGATGTATTGATGGTGTAGCCACCAAGAAAAACAGTAGAATCGATCCAGCTTGTTTCGATATACTCCTGTCTTGTCAAACCCAGTTCAGGAAAGCTTTCTCGCATTACTTGGAGAAGTCTGTTGGCATCACCAAGAAACAAGGCATCATAGGAAGTCGTTATAGTCCTTCCACCTTTGTTACTGACATTAACTGTCTGTATATTGACCCTGATGAAGAGATCCTCGTCAAGTTGATCAGCAACCTGTTGCCATCTAAATAAGATCTTAGTAGCACCTTGCTCTAAGGACTTGGTAACTGTAAACATGGTCACAGTTGATGGTACAGGGACCAATTTTATCTTCCAAGCAGTAATTATCCCTAAACTGCCTCCTCCACCTCCTCTAATTGCCCAATAAAGATCTTCTCCCATAGTTTGTCGATCAAGAACTCTTACATGAACGTCAATTATACGCGCATCAATGACATTGTCTGCCACCGCCTGGAAGTTAAAATTGGTTCCCGTACCGGCAACCGTGACAATATTTACTGTTATCAAAACGTTAGAACAAGGTGCTACTAAGATCCTTTATAGATGGCTTACAAAGTTAAAATTAAAATTAAATTAAGAGAGAGAGAGATTTCTCGATGCATTATCTAATATATATCACAATTAGAAAATTATCAAATACAAAATAATATTTTAATAAATAAATAAAAACTCATCAATAAATTACATCAATTTTTATTGATAGAATATTTCCTTCCTATTTTTCTTAATATACATTGATATAAATTTTTTTGCCAATGAATACTGAAAAAAATTAAGTATTATTGTTATAGATGGAATTATGGAGAAAATATATTCTTAAATAGTCCTTGTCGGTATATCTATTAATAATATTTATGTTATATCCTGACATACTACCCTCTTCTCCTTCTTTCTCACTTTTTTATTTCTAGAAAAAAACACACAACACCCATATATATTATCACAAATAAGCCATCATCATTACAAATCTAGTCACTTGAATACTAAATTTGTCAGCAACTTTGTTCTAGTTCAAAGTTTTTTAGATACTCACCCCATCAAGTAACAAAACTATCCCTTTTTTTTTTTGTGGTAACCCATTTTTATTTTTATTTTTTTCATTTTGATGTAATATATGTAATTTGCTTATATGTGTACTTGTTTTATAATGTTTTTTCATGAAAATTTGTTATATAATTTGTGCATGTTATTATGGTTTATTTAAAATTTTAAAAAATTATACTTACTTGTTATTTAATGAAAATAAATTTAATTTTATAATTTATATATTTTATAATAAAATAAATTATCAAACTCGGACATCATATTTAATTTTTTATTATAAAAATAAAAAAATTATTATTTTTAACACAGCTAGACCAATTAGTCTGGTAACCAGGCTTTGGCCTTTGTCGGCGTGTACGTGTGATATAGTTCACGCGTGCCTGCAAAGTGAAAGAGTTATTAAAATTGAGGGGGAAAGGAAACGCAAAGAACGTGCTTGGAGCTGATACTTCGTTGCTGGCGTTCCTGGAAGAAGATTGGCGCTCTTCTTTCTGCTCTTGGTCTCCCCTCTCATCTGCACAGTGAGATTTTCTGCTTATCTTCCCAGTATAACAATAAGGTGTGGGACTTTGTGATTTGGTCGGATTGGGACACCTGCCATTGCTGGACTGTTGGTGGTGGTTTCCTTGACGTTTTAATGGCGTCTTGTGGGATGAAAGAGGACTTGAAACATGGGGTGACCTTGGCTGTGGTGTTGGGTAGGATGGGGACACCATCATTTCGCTCTTCTTTCCTCTTTTCGCAGGCAGATTTCCAGTTCCAGAGGAACAAGAAGAAGAAACAGTGCATGTAGAAATGGCATCGTTTTCGAATGAGTTGGTCATTCTTCAATTTGGACACTGAAGTCCTGATATCTAGCAAGTAGGCCCTTATTGAAGGAAATTTCTTCTTCTTTTTTTTTAACTTTTTCACCTGGATTAAGCAATTGAACCCCTGCATTCCAGCGCTATTTACAAAATAGTCCTCGGTTCAAATGTAGTTCTTAATTGATTCCTTAACTTTTAATTCTTTCAAAATTACCCCTGATAAAATCAATTAAACCACGTATTGTACCCCTACATTTTCACTTTAGTCCCTGGACTTTAATTCTTGTAATTTGACACAAATCAGCCCCAGAAATTTTAGTATTTCTTCAATTAAACCCCTGATTTCATTATTTAAACTAATTCCAAGTTCAATTAGGTCTCTAAACTTATCAATTTTTTTAATTTCTACTAAAATTGACTTTTATATTTATAATTTCATCCTTATTAATCCTCAAAACTTTCAATTTGTGTTGTTTTGATCTAAATTTCAATTTATTTTTTTTCAATTTATTTTTTCCATTTCATTCAATTTTTTACTATATAAAAATAAAAGAGAATAAAATAATATGAATTTCAATTTATTCTTTATTCAATTTATTTTTTCCATTTCATTCAATTTTTTACTATATAAAAATAAAAGAGAATAAAATAATATGTTATGATATAAATAATAAATTATTTAATATGTACATTTTATATTTTACCAATTTTATTGTTAAGTTAAAAATCTCAATAAATTTGAAGGAATTTGCATTTCTATGAAAAATTAATAATGATTTAAAGGTATTTTTAAATAGATTGAATAAGTATGAGTTAAACTAATGATAACTAATTAGTTGGGCATCAGTAATTTGTTTAGTTCATATTATTAATTAATACATGTTGTCATCAATATTCTATATAGGTTTCATATATGTAATGGATAATAGTTCTTGAATGTATCAAGTTTTACCTTAAAGGTTGTGCGAAATAAATTATTGTAATGGGGTTAAGAGTTTTATTAAATACATACAATCGAATCCAAAAATATTAGTGGATGCGGTATTAGATTTTCATGTAAGAGGTGTAAAAACAAAAGTTTTTCAATCTAGATGTTATTATGATACATCTTCTAGAAAAAAAAAAGTTTTTGGAGAAGTACTTATGTTAGTTTGCACATGTAGAATCATATATTCTGTACAAGATTATAATAGAAAGGATGGTTGGGTCGACTTTTAGATCTAGCAATGTGAATGAAATCGTAAATGATAATAATAATCATTATAAGAGTATAATTATAGATGCAATGAGAATAAATTAGGGTGATGCGTGTAAATGTTCAATTGTAGATGAATAACTAATTTAAAGATTTTGACAAACCATTGTGGTATAGTTCCATAAATTATAGTACATTATCAATTGTTACACATGTTTTTACCATTAAGTTAGATTATGGGTGGAACTAGAGTGGTTACGATAAAATTATCAAATGGACAAGAAACATTTTATCTAAAAGAAATAGGCTGAAAGTGAACTTATATGTTGTCAAATCCATGTTGAAACCCTTTGGCCTAGGATACTAGCAAATTAACATGTGTCTAAACCTCTATTAAATCTAATTTGTTCATTTCGCTTGTAAAGAGGATGGTAAGATTTTGTTTTATTATGTATATATTTTTTAGATTGTTGTTTTATATGAAAATATTTAATGTTTAACAAACAATAACTCTCTTTTGCAGGTTACAGTTCATGGATATGATCTGAGACTAATAAAACTTTTTTGTTGAAACTCACATGCAAAATGTCGACTATTAGAAAGAGGCATAATAGCTTGTGGATAGCTGAACATAATAAATTGGATTTTAATAAATTTTTTTATTAAGTTATTATTTTTTTAATTTGTTGATTTTTTTTCAAGAAACATATTATCGCACTCTCATGAGAGCTCGACGTTGCAGCGACCCTCCCTAGAAGCAAGGATATGGTGTCGGGGCTTTTGTTTTTGTAAATAAGAGAGTTGTCATCTAGTATTATGGTCACTGGAAATCCTAACTGGTCTTTCAGAGATTCTAAAGTAAGGGACTGGTTGCATAAAGGGATGGTATTAGCATCCTAGTACGCCCTATCTAATGTAAGCTGTTTAGTGTTTGTTTTGCCTTGCTATGGTGTCAGTGTTATCTAATTAGTTTTTCTAAGATAGATTTGCTATAATAAATTTAACTTGAGTTCAAAGTCTAACAGAAAAAACCCTGATCCATATGGATCATACTTTTAGATGTGTCTATAAGTTACCAATGAAAACTAATATAAATCTCTTGAAATCTATGTTTAATTTAGACTAAATTTATAACGAACGATTTAGACATTTTTAAATTCAATGTGCTTTAAAATCTTATTTTTTTTCTTAGTATTTCAAATGTTTGTGACTCATAAATCACAAAGAAGAGAAACAAAAAAACTAAGTTAGAAATCTAAGAAAATCACAAAGCTCTTTTTTACCTGCTGCTGTCACGTTACTGCTGCTGTTTGCCGCTATGGGAGGAAGGGTCCGGCTACTTTGCTGCTCTTGCTTATTGCTGCTTAAAGTTTTGTCGTCTCATTCACGGCTGCAACAGGAGATCACGATGGGGACACAAAGTTGCTTTGACGAGTTGGTCACAGCGCTGTTGCTGAAGGTTACAGTGGAGAGGCTGAAGTTGCTGAAGCGTTTAGCGCTGTCATGTTAATTTTTGTTGTTGCTGTTGCGGCGCCATTGCAGAGGAAATAGCTAATGAGGGGGAAGAGTGCGGGAGATGAGGAATTACAGTGGGCTGTTCGGGTGAGAGAGGGAAGATCGGTTGGCTGAGGGTGGAAATGGTGGCCTGTTGATGAGAGGGAGAGGGGACAGTGTGTGCGTGGCCAGAGAGAGATCCCTGGTTTCTTCAAAGAGAGGGGCTAATTTGTTTTTTTATTTTAAAAAACGAGCCGGGGTTACGGCGGTTAGGATTTTTTTTCTTAATTTTTATTTGTTTTTTTTTTTCATTTGTTGTAGCTGAGATATTTTTAGATTGCATTAATTATATATGATTCAATAATTATCTTTATGATGTATTATTTTTAGCTAGATATTATTATGACTTTACCTGATTTAGTCTCTATTTTTTCAATTCCTTCAATGAAACTAATTACTTTTCAAAGTTTAAAATTGATCTTTAATTAACCTGATAAATTCTTGAAATATTAAATTGGATCCCTTGAATCAGACTGGCAAAGTTAGGTCAAGATTCTTGTCATGGTAGGATTCTCTACTTTCATGTTAAATTTTCAAACAAAAATATCTTGAACTTCTGTTATCAAAATTAAAAAATTCAATAATTCAAATTCATTTATAAGTATAGGTTTACAACTTTCATGAAGAATTCAAAGTGAGATAAATTCATTTTGAAGAACAAAATTGCAAAAACTCAAGCTGGAGCATTTCTCAAGGCAAGATTCTTTACTTTCTCATTATATATCTAAATGAGAATATTTTGAGCTTCTAATATTAAAATCAGAAGTTTCAAAAACTCAAATTCATCTACGCATACAAGTCTGTAACTTTCATAAAGGATTCAAAACGAGATAAATTTATTTTGAAGAACAGAATCTGGCTGCAATCTAGTTGGTCAAAAGGATCTCCTAATCTAATTTTGGAAATTGACAACGCCAGGCATCCCAATATGACTGAGGTTTTGCCATAAAAATAGTGAGTCCTATGATCTAAAAAAGGTATATGTCATTTCTTCAACATATCATGAGTGACAGAATATAGCTGTCATGGTTAGTTATTATACAAAATCAAGTCAGAATCAGAGTCTAAGTTGGAACAAAAACTTATAACTCCAGCAAAATTAGTTTTTGTGTGTGCAAATTTTAAGGAATTTATCTAACCTTAAAGACCAGATAACTAAGGAACGAATTTAGCATTATGAAGATTTCTTATTAGTCTAAGAAACCTAACAATTTTGGCAGCAAAATAGGAAGGATAAAAAGAGTAGAAAACAGCTCAAATAGGATTCTAAAAACATTTCTTTCTTCTTTGCTTTTGTTAATTTTCTAGCAAACATGAGCTACACTCCCACACTTGGTTCAAAATAGGTATACATCATCTCTAGTATGTGGGGTCCAAAAATGAGTAACAACACATATAATACTATTTAGTATGAGAGATACAAGGATGATCATTTGACCCATCTAAAACTCAATTTGAATTTGTAGTTGAAGGCTGGATAGTCTAGTAGACTCAGTAGAGATCGGGTTTAAGATAACTTAAACACTACAATTGAGGATATACAGATGGGTCGTAGTGTATCAACCTTTTATTCCTTGCAATTGGGTTTGCACTCCCAATATCTAGTTGTCTAGGCAATTAAGTTAAGGCTTAAACAACCCAGCTTAGTACTGAGATGGATCAACTTTAGTGCATGATGACTTAGCTTAGTCAATTTATAAGCAATTATTGTTAACCCTTAGTGGTTTATGTGGTTTGTTGCATGTGTGTGGCATTATAGCCATTGTCCACACTTTTAAGCATCTAAAAATTAAAAAATACAGCAAATAAGGAATTTTTGTTTTTTATCCATGGAAAAAGGCGAATGAGAGTCGTCATATAACACTTTGATCACTAGATACCCTAACTAATATTAGGGATCTGGTATAGAGACTGATTGTGTAATGTGAAGGTATTAATACCCTAAATATATCATACCTAAGGTAAGTTGCATTGTTTAATCGTTTAATAAAAAATATTAAGGTCATGTTGTGTTTTCTAATTATTGATTTGTTTACGGGTTAAGTAAAATCCTGCTCAATAAGAAGGTCCTTATTTTATTAGGTAAAAATCTAATTGTTTTAATGTCTATAAAAAATATATTTTAATATCGGGAAGACGTTTTACGTATAAATTCATAATCCCAGATACTAAAAGAAAACAAAAATATTTTTTAGATATTTTTAAAATATTAGCTTAGTTCTCATGGCTTTAATAAATTGGTTCTTGAAGCCAAAAATATCCTAAACATTTTCTGTAATTTTTTTATTGTATGAACATACAATATGATTTTTTTAGAGACATAGCAGTATGCATGAAAACAAAAACACACACACACACACACAATATATATATATATATCTTATTTTCCTTTATATATTTTTTTTTGCAACATTTCAAAGAGGACTAGGTATTTTAATATCGGATCTGGATCTTTACAGTATCAAAATACAAATTGATATTAACCCAAAATTGTAAAAGATAAAAAAACTTGTAAGACAATCCCAAAGAAGTTTTTCAAACGATTTGGATTTAAAAAAAAAACTCCTTTAATATATAATATTATATTATATTGTGTTATATTATACTATATAACATTATTATATCATTATGTTAGGATGGGCTTGGTCCAATTACATTGGGCGGAGCCTACCCTGACTGGGCTGAAATCAGCTTAGAATTATTTAGGCTGAGTTTGATCTAAGGTATTGGGGTTGGGTTGAGGGTAACCTAAATGTGTTGGGCTGGTGTTACCTGTAGGAATATTTTTTTTCTTTTGGATTGGGTCGGACCTGACCTAGCTATTTTAGTTTGGATCAACATTATTTGGCCTAGTGAATAATGAAATAGCTCTTCATTGTTCGCTCTACATGGCAGTAGAGACGAGAAAATGAATAGAAAAAGAAGGAGAAGAAGGGAGTTGACCTGTTGATGATGTTGACAGGAAGGAGAAGAAGGGAGTTGACCTGTTGACGGTGCTAGTGGCTCTTAGTGGTGGTGATGTTGTAGTGAATGGTTGTTCCAGAGGAAGATTCTTCTTTTTTTTTTTCTTTATTTCTATGATTTTTTCTTCCTTCGATTTTTTTTCTTTATTTCTCCACCCTCTTTCTATCTTTCCTTTTCCTTCCCTTCTTGTTCCTTCCCAATCCCTTTGTTGCTCTCCTCTCTATCTCTGTTTCTGTAACTTTTTTTCTTGGCTTCTTTTGTTCTTTTTTCTTCCTTTTTCCTCTCTATTTGAGTCTCTCTTCTTTTATCTCTCATAGTTTCTCTCTCTCTTTTATGTTTTCTTTTTTTTTTTCTCCTTTACTCTTAGCCTATTAAGTGGGGCATTTTAGGATAGGAAAAATGGGAGCCACCCTACCTCTATCCAATCATGTAGACAAGGTAAGGTGATTGGGGTGACCTTTATACAGTCGCCTCAACTGTACAATATGATTGCTTGTCCAATTTTCATCATGATGGCAGGTGAGGGGTACATGTTATGTCAAGGTTTAGACAAGATGGGGGAGAGAAAGAAATAGGGAATATGGGTGCTGCAAAGAAGAGGAAGAAAAACCTTTTTCCCTTACCTTTGCACATCAGGGAATAAGAAAATATACATTACCGTTCAAAATAATATTATTTTGATTTTTTTTAATTTATGAATAGTACATGAAACTATGTTGTTTTAGCGCTAAAATATATTAATTTCTGAATCAATCTTTAAATTTTTGATTTATTCACTTTAACTATAATGAAATATATAATATGATTGGAAGATTTGTTTAATTAATTAAACATTTAATGTCTCGAAGTTTGACTATATTGCATGGATTATGAGTCATTCAAATTTGTTTAATCACATTGTAAAATCACGAGTAAATATCTCACTTCACAAAACCAGCTACAAAAAAATTTAATTTCCTGTTGATTGTTCATAGCTCCTCTATAAAAGAAATCCTTGAGACATCAATTCTTGAAGGCAAGCCAGAGAGGCAAGAAAGCAGGAAAAAAGGTTCCTTCAGGATCTTCCATGCTTTCAAGACTTCTGGTCCTACTCCTAAATTGTCTCTCAAAATATTCAGAAACATCCTTTGTATACTCCACAAAACTCTTCTTTCACTGGTGTCTTACAATCTTCTGCTCAAAACCTCAGGTTCACCTTGCCTTCAATACCGAAACCCGAGTTCAAATCTAGTGTGTGTGTATGTTGAATGATCCGTTGAATCTTGGACTATATAATATGATATATTTCTCCATCATTAAAACCCTAAAAAAAACTGACTTTTTATAATAAATTGAAGCAGGTAAGTATTTATTTATTCCACATGATATATTTATTTATTTCATATATATGACACCGACTTTGCTTGCAAATAGTTTAGTTGGTTAGTGTGCATATTTAAATCTAGAAGTCATATTTATGATTAATTTTTTTAAAATAAAATAAAATAACACTATAATAAAAAAAAAAATAAAAATGAAGCAATGCTAAAATAAAATAACACTATAATAAAAAAAATAAAAATGAAGCAATGTCTAGCGCCCATTCACACTTGGCTCGCTGTTTTCTATCTCTCTTTTTTTTTTAGTTTTTTTTTAATTCTAAAATTTTTGTTACTGGATTTTTTTTTTAGTTTTCAAATGATTTTTAAATATTATTATAAATTGATATTTTAATATTAATAATCTTATTCAACTAGCTATATGTATATGATATGAAATTAAAATAATAATATTAATATTAATAATAAATTGTTCATGAAAATTTGATTCATATATATTTTTTCAATATTTAAATTTTTAAATAAATTCTGAACTTGAGTTTGTTATATTTATGATTTTTATTTTTTTAATCACAATAAAATATGAACATACTATTTTGAAATTTTTTATTAACTTGACGTAACAATTATAAAATACTTATTTTTAGTAGAAACAATAATCTTAATTTAAAACTGGATATTCATTGAGATAAACAAGAAATTTATTAATAAACAATTATTATAAGGATTTTGTTTTTTTCAAAATGATTGTATTTATAAGTTCAATTACAGTACCAAAAGCTTCTCTAAAACCTAAATATTTTTTGATGTGTAGAAATTTGTTTATTCTCAGCCGGGTCATGCATACAAATAAGTAAATTATAATCATTAAAACTTTAACTTTACTATGTATATATTACCACAACCGGGCTAAACCCCATTTAGTAAATCTGCGTCATTTGAGCCTTTATTGTTACAATAAAATAAATCATTATTTGGGTCTTTGTGCCTGTCCTCAACATGGGATAAAGCCCATTTGGAAATCTTGTTTTGTTTTTACAGATGAAGGAAAAATAATTGAAGATCCTTTTCTTTTTTAATTTTTCTTTTCAATGATTTGAGTATTTATAATTTAGGTTTTCACATGATGAGATTAAGTCTCTTTCATGTGCTTTGAAAAACACAATCTAATTTAAAACAAATTCTTTTGGGATTTTTTAATCAAAACTTAAAATAATAATATGTAGAGTAAACTCACTTATCACATGAATTAAGGTCTAAAATGTTGATAGATGCTTAGTGAAATTAGTTTTTCGAAAGGATTTAAGCTTATTGCTTGCTAGCTACCTCACAAGGCTCAGGGATCAATTTAACCGGGTTGTGCATGCAGTTTTGAGGTTAATTTCATTTTGGACCCTTAACTTTATATTTTAAACATTTTAGTCTAATCTTGATTGCACCATTTAATGTTATTTTTTGTGCCATTAAACAAGTTTTTCCTCCGAAGAGTCAAGTTTTTCTATTATAGTATACCTCAAAATTATTTTTCATGATGTTAAAAAAAGTCTGGAAATAACTTGGAATTTGATCCCAATTGTTCCTCCAATATTTGATATCTATAATTAATCACTAAATATCTGAAAAATTAAGATTTATATTTTTTTATCCAAAAACATATTCTCAACTTATTTTTGATAAAAAAAAATCTTAAAAATCATGATAAACTTATCAATAACCTTACAAAAACCAAAAAAAAAAACATGCAAAAAAATCAAAATTAACCAAAAATAAAAAATAAAGCAAAGATGAGATCTTTTTTTTTCACAATATTAAAAGACACAAAAAAAATCTAATATGAACTCTTTTCATTAAATGAAACTATTTGACACAAATATTAACTATTTTTGTGGCTTAAATTAATGCCAACATCATTTTTGTCTCTCTAGTGATCTCTCTATGTCTCCTCTTTCAACCAGAAACTAAAAATTAATAAAAATAAATTTTTATATCAAAATTAAATAGAAAAAAAAATCAAAGTTATTTTTAAAATTAAAGGACTAAAGTATATGTTTTCCAAAACTTCTAGCACGTAATCTATATTTGGTGGTGTGTTTTTAGTTTTGACCTTAATTCTTTCTATTCGTCATTTGCTTAAAAAATTCAAATTAATTATTTTTCAATCAGAATCAAATCATACAAAATAAAATTAAAAGCTAAATAAGATTTTTAAAAAGTAAACAGAGCCATCTAGAATATTTTAATTTTACGAGGGGATGAATAATGCTGGCTAGAATAATATTTACCTCACACGTTTTAATTTTTAAGTAAAGAGATGCCTTTTCTCCGGCCACCACAACACCAATACAGAATCTCCATTTCCCACCCAAAACTTCGCCAACCATTATCACAAAGTCACAAACCTTAGAAAATCACTAAATTTCAACTAGTCAACAGAGTTTAACCAAATCCGCTGTAGGGGCATTGTAGATTTATTTTCAAAGGTTTCCTAGTTGATTGGATTATTGTTATTTAACGTCTGGTGAAAGTTATTGCTCTTTTAATCTTCAGGAAGAGCAGCCAGGCTGGTAGAAGATATCGTTTTTTATTTTTATCTATAAGATCAAATTATTTTGATGCTGTTTTCCTTCATAGGCTTAATGATTTATGATTTGGCTCTTATAAACTTATAGCCAATATTGATAAATATGATCTACGTGAGCTTAGAGAGGAATCCAAATATAACTAGAGTTCAGATACCAATGAAATTGAGTCTAGTCAGGGGGGCTATGTCTGCCGATACTAATTCCACCAGAACACTCATTAGATATGGTGCCTCTTGTTCCTAATCTTCCTGCTGTGAATCTGGTGATTCTTGGCTCAAAAGAGTATGATATTTTATGGCTTAGTAAAAGCCTAGTTGGTTGGATTGATGATGGGATAGATTATTCCCTGATATAGTCGGGGTTGCAGCAAGATGATTTGGTTTTTTCTAGACCTCGTTTTCTTGGGGCTTCACAAGTTCTAATTTTATTTGATGATTTTTATTCAATGATGGCGGCTTTGGTTATTAATTTATCTCAGTGGAACAAGTTCTCCGACAAGGTTAGGCCATGGATGGCCAGAATGGTGCTAGACAAATTCTAAACGTTAATTTGAAGACTAATCTCCAGTAATTAATATTATTTGGGATGTTTGATTAATAAAGAATAAAATTGTTTTTGAGGAGAGAATTATAAACTTATTTGATTATTTTTTTATCATTCTTTATCAAATTGCTATTTAATTATTCATTTTGAATTTTAATTTTACTTATATAGAAAATGATCTCTTAAGATCTTTTGATGATATTAAATTATAATGTAATAAAAAATCTTAGATAGTTTTTAAATTTTTGTTGTAATAGATTAATTTTTTTAATTTTTCATTTTTTATGTCTATATTTTACTTTCATTATTGATGTTATTGTCTTTGTAATATATTCTCATGATAATATATATATATATATATATATTACGCGCAGACAAATTGATTGCTTCGACTACGTGCATGCACCTTGTCATATTAAACTTTTCAAAAGATTGAGAGTAAAAGAAATTCATCGTACAATGCTAGCACTATTATCCTGATCACCTCATTGTTTCAAGATCTTCTACATGTAAGGTATGACAGAGAGCCAACAATTCTTTGCGCAGCTGCTAATTTTCAATAATACTGTTTTTACGGGTTAAAGTCAAAGAAGAAACTTAATTTTCAATGAGATATAAGAATGTTGTTTTTACGTACCGTCCTCCATGACGGAAAGGCATGTCACGTTTGATTTGATTAACATCGGATTGGGATTAAATTTGATTAAAAGGTTCTATAAGAGGTTAAATCATTATAACGATATTAGATCTAAAAGGGTTTGTTTGTTTTTTGTTTTAATTAATTTAAATATTCAAGCTAATTTACGTCTAATTTCACTAATCTCTGTAAAACAATCTTTAAATTAGCTCATAAAATTGTAATTTTATTAGTTTTCTAATTAATTTTGAATTTTCAGTTTTATTTTTGGATTCCATGATATTTTCTATTTAATTTAAAACTTGATTATTTATATTTTGTAAAGGTTAGTTTCAAGCCTATTAATTGAATTGTAATTTTGTTTTGAGGATAAAATATTAAAAGAGATAATAAAATGATGAATTAGAGTCTATCTATGATTTTTCTTTTGAAAATTCTGTTTTTTTTTTTTATCCTTACATTTCTTTCGCTACATCGCCAAAACTCTTGTCAAACTGACCGAATTTTACTTATTTCTATAAGTCTAGGCAACTTTTCAATTTGATTGCTTTGACAACAAAATATTTTATGAAGTATCCAAAAGTTAAAGGATACGTGGATATCTCTGTTTACCTAATATTCATTAATATCCATTCCACCATACACCATACATCATAGATTATAATAGTAATTCATGGTATTTTGCTTCTTCTTTTTTTAATTTTTGTTATGATTTTTTAATTTATTTTTATCGATTTAATCTTTTAAAATTGAGATTATTTAAAATTTAATTTTTTAATTTTAACTTTATACAAGGTTAATATAGTTTACGGGTTTGCCAAGGTAATTTAGATTGTCTTGGTTTACAAGTTTGATAGGTCTTTGTCAAAAAACATCTCAACCCAATAACTTAAACTGTTAGGTAAAGTATCAAGATTGAAGTTTCAAGATATGATTTATATTATTATCTGATATACCCCTTCAAGTGAAAGCCCTTTGAGTTTTAAACTTTTACAAACCCATTTTATTTTGTGCTTAATTTTTATCAAATAAATAAAAATAGTGATATTCAAACTCATAACCGTTTGGTCATCAAGACTCTTATACCATGTAAAAGTATCATCTTGACCCAATAGCTTAAGTTGTGAGTTAAGGTCTCATGATATGATTTGTATTATTATCCAATAGTTTTTTTTTTTTAATTGAACTTAACTTTTTTGTAGTCTATTTTTTCTTATATAGTTAAAAAAAAAAATTTTAAAAAAATTCATGTTATTAAACTTTATAAAGTAACAAAAATTAGAGTGTCAGGAACACATTGCATTATGAATAATAATAGTAATCCACAATGTTTTGCTTTCTTTCTTTCTTTTTTTTCTTCTTCTTTTTTGAATTTTTATTATGATTGTTTTTCAAATTTATTTTCGTCAATTTCTTTTTTTAATATTGAGATGATTAAAAATTTGACTTCATAATTTTATTTTATTTTACCTTTCTATAAGGTTAACGTGGTTTGCATGATTTCTAAAGTAACTTGAGTTACCCTAGTTTACGAGTTTGGTGGATTATTTTTTTTTTAATTGAACTTGGTTTTTTTATCATCTATATTTTTCTCATATAGTTAAAAAAAATAGTTTCATGAAAAATTCATGTTATTAAACTTTATAAAGTATATAAACCCATTTACAGGTTTGACTAGTTGACTTTATTTGCAGGTCTAACAAGTTTAATTTTTTTTCAAATTAGTTTTCTTTTCATTGTTAGATGTTAGGTTAATTGAGAATTTAATTTTATAATTGGTTTTATTTTTTCTTTTATGAGGTTATCACAATCTAAAAACACATCTCAGTATTAAGTTAGTTTTTTTATTTTACAATCATTTATTCTTGTTATTATATAGTTAAATAAAAAATAGTTATGAAAAAAAAATTAAAATCTCACTGGATTTCATAACCTAGTTCATAAATGTCACGTTCTAGCCTGGCTTGTTTGATTCACAAGTTTGACGAGTTTACCCACCAATAGGATATGCTCTTTTTTTATTGATGATCTCCACCAATAGGATATGCTCTTTTTTTATTTATGATCTTTTAATTTTTAATTTTTTAATTTTTTAATTTAATATTGAATTCATTAGAAAGTGAACTATATTATTGATTCTTGTTTGTTGTCTAAGGATAATTGTTTCAAATAAGTGTCTTTTTTAGGTTGATACTCAATTTTATGATCATTTATTTTTATTATATAATTAAATAAAAACATTTATAATAAAAATTTACTAAACCTAATAGAGTCCATGACCCGAGTCGTGGGGGACCGAGGTCAATGCAATCTATGATTGCCTTAATATTTAAAAAACAAAATAATCATTTTGATGTTTTTAAAAAATGTAAGTCATGTTTTATCGATCATTAAGGTTGTGTTTAGACCTATAAAATTAATCAATTTAAGCTGAGATAGCTCTTACACGATTTTATTAAAAATTTAAGTTAAGTAAGAGTTAAGTTGGGAGGTTTCAAAATTAACCCTCTTGATCAAGTTTAAAAACACTATTAAAAAAAATTCTCTATGCTCTTAATATTTTATTTATATTAAAAAAATAATTTAACTCGTAACAGAGCGAAGACCAATATATTAGTTTCTAGCAATATCATCCTCACCTTATAACGTATTACTGTTATTTGTTGTTATAAAATGGAGTATTTTCTTTTAAAATACTATAGTCTCCAACTCGTCAATAATTCTTTGTGCAATTGGTATTATTATAGTTAATTTTCAATAATGTTGTTTTGACTACACATATTTCTATTTTAAAGTTACTTTTAAATGAACTTGATTAACTATTTAGATCAAGAATAATTAATGATATCAATGGCAATATTGATATAAACAATGCCATGAAAATTGATTAGTTATTCATGACATGAAAGCTAATGATGTCAAGAGTCTATGATATTGGCATTCTCAAAGATATTTCAAAGTTTTATGAAAAATTAATTAACTATTTCAGATTAAGAATGGCTAATGATATTAATAAGTTGCATTGATATCATCATTTATGACAAACTTAATTAATTAATCCTAGTAAGGACGACTAATGATACTAATAATATTTATTAGTATTAGCATTACCATCCTAAAGTTTAGAGAAGAAAAGATTTGATTAGTAATCCTAGTAAAGATAGTTGATGGTGCCATTGAATTGGTATCAATATTTTTTAAGGAATTGTCCTTCAACATTAATATATGATATTGTCGAAAAATTGATCTAGAAGGAATAAATCCAAAAATTTTAAGAGGGGATTAGATGAAAAATTATAAAGAATATGATAATATATAACCTTAATTAATATATTATTTTGATTATCAATGTTAGTATTGCTTTTATGATAATTATTTTTCAATCTTATATTTATTTTAGGTCCATCATATTTATGACAAGAGTAATATTTTAGATCCTCTATCTTTTGTGTCATTTAGAGCTAAACAAATATTAACATATTTTGTATCTTAAGAAACTATTATAGCTTACATTATAATAATATCTTTTAAATATAATATCTAAACATAATTTATATTATCATGTATTCATAATTTCCATGCAAGTATTTTTTTTTCTCATTTAAGTACTAGTTAATACTCATTGTTATTATTTGAATATTTGAAAAATTATGGTTGTCCCAATGAGCATCGATGAAAATTAAGACTTATAATAATTGGATCGTAATTGAATAATGATTAATAAAAGTGCATTGGTTGTTTGTTGATAATTTAAAATTTTCTAGTATGAAGGAGAGATTATGTTGAAATTTTAATAAAAATTTTGGTGTAACTTGTATGACTTTGTTTTCAAAAAAGAAAAGATTTACCATGTTTTTGTTTTTGTTTTCTTATTTGCGTGGGTATCCGGGTCAGCTTGCGTGCACCACAACTAATCTCACGCCCTACAAAATATCTTGCAAACCTAGTAGGCATGTAAGATACCGCGAGGGTGACAGACATATAATGTAAGACACCGCGAGGGTGACAGACGTACACACGAGGACTCAAATCCAGAAGCAGCGGAAGGAGATAAACCCCTCTCAATGCATATTTTTGTTTTTTATACTATGATTGGTGTCCGTCCCTAGTGCTAAAATTTATTATCAAAGCATCTTGTTCAAAATTCAAGGATTGGAATATTGATGTGCATTTTGAAACATATTGCAAGGTGGTTTGTATAGGACGGGAAGCCAAGACTAATACTTCCCTACACAAAGAAGAGGGGATAATTCATTGTATGATAGTGATAAAGGTTTCATATCAGATGTAGATATCAGAAGGAAAAAATATAGATAGATTGTATGATAATGAGAGTACCACTTTTAATGAAAGACTATAAGAGAGACGATTGATGGTAATTAAACTTTCAATAAAATTGAGATATTAGGAGCTCTGATTTGGTTCAACTAATAGTTTTATAAAGAACCTTAAGCACATTCATTTACACAAATATATAAATATATATATATATATATATAAAAGAAAAATCAGAAAATCTTGATTTTAGACGATAAAAAATCTTACCCAGTCAAGTCAAGTCATGCTCTAGAAAAGCATAATGGCATTGACAGCAGACAAAAACCCTGTAGACAAGAATACTGTTTTGTATATGTCATTATCAATAAAAACAAATACCCTTCCCAAATGCAAGAGAGTTTGACACGTTTAATTAACTAAAACTTTCAATAGACACGTGCATGTTTTGGCCCATCAAATATTTTTCAGGAATGGTTACCTATACATGTCAAATATCTATATCAATTTAATAATTTAAATTTTAAATAAAATTTTTAAATATAAATTATATTTTTTAAATTAAAATTTTTTAAACTTAAAATTTATACATATTCATATTATTTTCTATTTAAATTTTCACAAATAAATAATAATAATAAAATTTAAACTCGTTAATACTTAATTATTAAAAATTTAATATCATATTAAAAAATTATATTAATTTAATAATTTAAATGGTTAAATAAAATTTAAAAATA
>NW_011500211.1:117351-119955 GCF_000495115.2 Populus euphratica
TATGGTGCCATGTTGCGGAAATATGGCCTTGCAGCCGACAATGTCGTTGATGCACATATAATTGATGTTCATGGAAGACTTCTAGACCGAAAAGCCATGGGCGAAGATCTTTTCTGGGCCATCAGAGGAGGTGCAGGCGGCAGCTTCGGAATCGTCACCGCCTGGAAGGTAAAATTAGTTCCTGTACCATCAGCGGTGACAGTATTCACAGTTACCAAGACGTTAGAACAAGGTGCAACCAAACTCCTCTATAGATGGCAACAAATTGCTGATAAACTAGACGAGGATCTTTTCATCAGAGTTCAAATTCAGACAGCCAATGTCAGTAGTCAAGGTAAAAGAACTATCACCACCTCTTACAATGCCGCCTTTCTTGGTGACGCCAACAGACTTCTCCAGGTAATGAAACACAGCTTCCCTGAATTGGGTTTGACACGACAGGATTGTATCGAAACAAACTGGATCAATTCTACTGTATATATGTCAGGCTTTGCAAAGAATACTCCTCCTGAAGTTCTCCTTCAAAGAATTAACATGGACAGGGCCTACTTCAAAGGCAAATCTGACTATGCCAGAAAATCCATACCTGAAAAGGCACTTGAAGGGTTATGGGAGAAGTTATTTGAAGCAGAGAGTCCTCTAGTAGTGTTTACTCCTTATGGTGGAATGATGAACCAAATTTCAGAATCTCAGACTCCTTTCCCTCATAGAAAAGGTACCAAGTTCATGATCCTTTACTGGTCCAGTTGGCAAGATGCAACAGAAAACGTTGCAAAGCATATAAATTGGACAAGGAAGGTTTACAGTTACATGACACCTTATGTCTCGAAGAATCCTAGGGAAGCATATGCTAATTACAGGGATCTCGATTTGGGCATGAACAGAAATTCTAACACAAGTTTTGTCGAAGCGAGTGCTTTTGGTACCAGCTACTTCAAGGATAACTTCTACAGGTTGGTGCATGTGAAGACCAAAGTTGATCCTGATAATTTCTTCAGGCACGAACAAAGCATCCCACCTCTTCCAAAACAAATGGGATTAGGAAATGAAGTGGAATTCATCTCCAGCAAAGCTTAGTTGGATCACTATTCTCACAAGTCATGATTGGAGCAGGGACTTTTTATTTTTAATACCATAGCTAAATAAAGAAATGTCATGTTGTGCAGTCATGCTGTCTTGCGGTTTTTTATTATAAATAAAAGCTTTGCATTAACTAGTCCAATTTGTTGAAGAAGAATGTTGAAAAATATTTAAAATAAAAATGATCAACAAGGAAACACCATTCTTGAGGTTTGGCGGTTTTGCCACTGTTTTCATCAACCTTACAAAGTTAAAATTAAAATTAAATTAGGGGGGAGAGAGATTCATGGTCTATTGTCCAATACTTATCATAACTAGAAAATTATCAAATATAAATAAAAATACTAATAAAAAAACTTGTTAGTAAATCACAATAACTTTTATCAATGGAATATTTCCTCATGATCCTTGTTTATGTCTCTTTATGAAAGCATATAATCTATCTGCTTAGCTAGATCTACTTCTGAATACTCGACTGAATAGGCTCTTTATGTTTAGCTTCTCTGTCATGTCTCTTGAACCTTGTAACATCTCATATCGCTCCACTCTTGCATCACAAGGTGAGATGATATTCACAATATCTATCTTCATAAAAAATACCTAACTGCTTTGATACCAATTAACGTAGCTTATTAAGTTTTAGGTTACAATCTAAACTTTAGAGAAAATATATGTTTTATAAATTCTAAATAATATGAAGTTTTAACTTTTGAATAATTTATTCTAGAAATAACTTAGTGTTAAAAATTGATTTAAATCATGTGTTGGGATCTCATCTAATAGTTTAAATTATTAGATTAAAATAGTTTTTTGACATGGTATTACAACTTTGATAATCAAGTGATTACAAGTTTAAATTTCATAATTTTTATTTATTTAATGTGAGTCTATGCAAGCTTTGTCACAATCTAATTTTTGATTATTTTATTTTATTTTATTTTATTAAAAAACAACAACAACAAAAAAATGAGGAATAAATCGAAATTTGGGCCAAAAAAATATCAATTGGAAATTTGAGGACTTAATTGGACTTGGAATTATTTAATTAATGGAATCAGGGATCCAATTGATAAATATCAGAAGTTCAGGGGCCAAGTTTAAAATAGCAACCAGACATAAACGACGCCATTTTGAACCACTATTCATCATCTCCTCATCCTGAAGACCTGATCAACAGGAAACATTGCCAGCAGATCATGGAACACGATCCCTTACAGAATGTGCCTCATTTCTGAAGGCATGAACACATGTCAAAGTGCCTTGCATATTGCAAGGAATCAAGTGAACACATGATCTTCTCTGGCTTTATAAAAGCCAGAGAAAGGCCTCACATGCATGGGGGGTGAACTTGTAAAGTCATGTAATTAGGTGGCATAATTAATGGGATTTGAGTGGGAGATGAGTTGTAATTGGTGGAGGATGAGTGGAGGATGAGTTGTTAGGCATATATTCCTCCTAAATTTATGACCATTATACCCTCACTCTTGCCTATAAATAGGCAATGCATTCAAGCCTATATGCACA
>NW_011500211.1:120007-127392 GCF_000495115.2 Populus euphratica
TGAAGAGAGAGTAATCCCACAAAATTGTGAGGTATTTGTGATAGAGTAAGTGAGGTGTTTTCTCCTAATAATAGAGAGATTCTTAGTTGTTCTCCTATTATTCGAGAGAGGTTGTAAGTCCCATATTACTTAGTAAAATCCTTCTATACTTGTCTGTGGACGTAGCCCAAATTGGGTGAACCACGTAAATTCTTGTGTGTTCCATTTCTGATTTTATCCTGTCTCTTATCTTTTATCTTGTCGGGTTTGCATGCCATCATCCTAACAGAACTGGCAGAGAGGGACGAGCGGGAGAAGCAGGAGGAGAAAAAAAACGAACAAAGAAAGGAAAGAATAAACAGAGAAAGAATGGGATGGAAGAAACAAAAAAAAAACCAGAAGGGGGACAAAGGAAACTGTGGAGGAAGAAAGGCAAACAGGGAAAGAGGCCAGGGGATGACAAGCGGAAGACCATAATGAACACAGAGGAACAAATACGCAGACGAAGGAGGAGAGTCAGGGAGGACGAACGGAGAAGAAAAACAGGAGAAAAAGACGGGAGAACACCGAAAAAAAACCAGGAAACAGAGAGGATAGAGGAACGAAAAAGAACAAAAAACAAAGCATGAAGTGGAGGACATAACAAAGGGGAGAAGACGGTCAAGTAAAAAAACTGAGAACCAGGGAGTGAACACAGAGGAAAAGAAAAACAAAGACCAGGGAGGAGGAAACACACATTGAACAAAAGAGGATAGAAAACACAGAAAGAGAACCAAGAAACCAGGGGGAAAAAAAGAACAAACAGTAGAGAGAGAGGGAGAGAGACCAGAGAAGAGGAAAGAGCCCATAAAAGTAAAAAGAAGGCAGAGAGGAAGAAGACTAGAGGAAGAGCAAGAGGAAAACAGTGGAGGAGAAAATAGCATCACTTGGCCAGCGCTCCATCATCGTCATCTTCATCTTCGAGTGCAACAACAGGTAAGCTGCGTTCTCCCTCCCTGCATTTTAATTACATGTTGCTGTAGCAGGCGTATACGAACAGTTCACGCATGCTTGGAGGTAAAAAGCAATTGCCAGCCAGGTCAAGCCTGTCTCTTCACTAGGCCTGTTGGGTGTTATATGGATTGAATTAAATTTAATTTGGCCTGTTGGGTGTTATATGGATTGAATTTAATTTAATTTAATATATATATAAATTTATTTTAGTTTATTTACTAACACTAAAATAAAAAATAAAGATATCTATTTAAATTTATTTTTATAGTCATGTAATATTTATCAATACCAAAGTTAAAAATATTTGTATTTAAATGTTAATATAAACTAATAAATATTTAGTAATTTAAGACATAACCAGCGATACAGTTTATTTCAGACAAAGCGTTTAAGAGGTAATAATATCTTTATTTTTAAGTAACAAGTCCCGTATTATAAAATCTCTACTGATCAGTTATGATTCTGAGTGACCATAATATTATGTGACAACTCTTTAAATAAGATCATTTTTCATCAAAAAATAAGATGTTAGAAATCCATTTTTTCCATAAAAGATATTTTTAAGGCTGCCGCGATGTTGGATACAACAAGTTTCAAACTCAAAAATCTTTCACTTGAAAGAATATTTTAAAGAATAATATAAATCATATATTAAGACCTCACATAATAATTTAAACTATTAAATTGAGTTGGTTAATTGATAATTAGATTATCTATTTATATTAACCTTAAATCTAAATTGTTCTGGAAAAGAAATCCTCGTTTAAAGTTACATGGCTAATAAAATTCAACAAGCATTTGGATGAATGAAGTATTATATGCATTTAATAAAAACCATTTGAGAATTTTTAAATATGAATACATGAAAAAAGTTAAATGATTTTGTATAAATAAATATCTTGTTTATGGTTAATTGGGTTAATTATTTTCATAACTTTATTAGAGGAAGATAATCTTCAATGTTATCTAAAACTAATTGAAATTAAACTTGATAGAGAGGATGCACAATATTATATTAGATTCATTTTTACTCAATTTATAAATCATTGATTCCATATAAATCATTGATTCCATATTTATTCGATCAAAAATGTCAACCTGGTCAATATAAAATTAAAATGTAATAATAATTGATTAAAAATAAAATATTATTATAATATAAATATTTAATTTAATAAAAATACAATTATAAAACAGGTGCTTTTTGGTTGAATGAACGTTGTTATAGCCTCAAAGATCATCAAAAACACATTCATATTAAAATGCCTACTTGATTAACCCTAATTTGTAGGTCTAGCTTACACAACACATCATTCAACCACAACTTATTTGAAATTTATTTTTAATTGATTTAGAGCTTAGGGTTCATATATTGGATTGGACTTGTAAAAAGACTGTAATGTGCCTTGTGCCGAATCCCAAAAGGAGGCTAAAACCCATTTGGTAAATCTGGGTCTTTGAAGCTTTAATGTTATAATAAAATATAATCCATGCTGTTGTTAAATAATGAAGAAAATATATAAGAAGCAAAAAGAAAAAAAAATATTTCATGATTGTTTTGTTTTTTCTTTTAAATTATTAGATTGTTTTTAAGATAGGTTTCACATGACAAGACTTAATGTCTATATTGTGTGTTTTTAGAAACTCAATTTAATTTAAAACAAGTTGTTTTAAAATTTTCATAATTAAGACTTACAATAATAACATTAATAATAAAATAATTTATCATATAAATTAAGGTCTAAAATTGTGATTGATGCTTAGTGAAATCAGTATTGCCAAGGATTTAAGCTTATTGCATGCTAGCTACCTCACTAGGCATGGATCAATTTAATTGGATTGCCTTTGAAGTTTTAAGGTTAATTTTATTTTGCATTGTCAAGTTTATATAGTCAATTATTTAACTTTTTCAAGTTTCTTTTCTAATTACAAGAATACAAAAAAGTTTATATTAAAGCTAGGTCTTCAATTATTTCAACTAAAAATTATTAAAGTTAAAGTGAAAACTATCAGGTTTAATTCTTCTTTTATAAGGGGTTATCAATGTTGGCAAAGAGATAATTCTTTATATGTTTTGGTTTTAAAATCCATGGTAAAAGGGGTCGAATGAAGGATTTACTGCTCTATTTTTCAAGATTTTACTACTCTGTCTCATTTCGGCTTGCTTTTAGTGTTTTTCTCCACTATTATAAGCCTTTTTTAAACCCTCACAATCTAGAATTTAGATTCGGTATTTATAGAAAGATACTTAATTATTTGTTTTATATTTATGGACTTTATTTTAGAAATGTATCTAAAGAATGTAATATTATTAAAATCTTGAAAAGCTTGTTGTATATATCTTACTTAAACCAAATAAGAAGCAATAAAATTTTAAAAATAAAATAGTCATCCCTGATAATAAAATTTTTCAGCATGATAGGTTTTAAGTGATTCAATAAGTATCCTAAACTAATTTTGTTTAAGTGTGTGCGTGTACGGGAATGTAATCAAATTAAAACTTGATTAATACAATAATATGATAAAAAAAATAGACAATAATAATAACAAATAAATAAATTTAAAAATTATTATCTCGAGTAAAACTAAATTAACACGTGAAATTCAATACATAGCACATGAGATCAGAATAATCTTATATATAGAAGGATAAATCATAAAATATCATTTTATTAAAAACTGACTTGAAAAAAAAAAATTTGAGTCAATATGGTCCAATCTTTCAAACTCATAATATAAAATATTAATAAAATCTTCATTAATAAAATATTAAAAAATAAAATCAAAAATAAAAGTTCAAATAAAAAAGGGTTAGGAAAAAAATTTTAATCAAAAAAACAAATAACAAATCTGGCATGAAATAAAATAAACTAAAATATTAAAGGGTGTAATTAAAAAAATAAATTAATTAACAAAATAATATAAGAAATTGAGGGATCCAATTAAAAAAATTATCAAAAGAATAAAGAAGTAAAAGAATAAAAATAAAATAAAATAAATAATAATTAAATATCAACAATCAAATATAAAAGAAAAATTAAATTACTACTTTAAAAATGTTAAGGTGTAGGCTCTGAATTGAAGGGTATAGAGGAAAGAAGGAAGTAAAGAAAAAAAACAGCCACTTGTATAAAACCTAAGATATTTTTACCACACGCATCGTTCAAGAATGATGGCAAAACCATAGGAATTCTAATATCTTCGTATAAGTGGGAGTCTGACCGTCAGATATTGCTATACGCACCGACCAAACTCCACGCAGCCGACGTTCACGTCAGTTTAAAGCGCAACAAGCTTTTACAAATTAAATAACATCTTTTATGCCAAAATATTAGAATCTTCAACATTTTCTCATAAAGTAAAATATAAATAAATAAGGACGTTCTTCACTTTTTCAGTTCATGACATGATTATGCCGGCCGGCCCTCAATATTGATTGTTCAAGTGTTTAATTTTTTTTTTTATTAGTAGGGCTAGTTTGTATATATATTGATTAATTTTAGGAATTTTAAAGTTAATAATTAGATAAATTTTCAGTAATTTTAATGTTTATAAGATTCAAATAGATAATTTTTTAGAAATAAACTTTAAAACTAGCTAATTAAACTATATTTTTTAAAATTTAATTTGTTTATTTAATATTGTAGTGGTGTGTTTAATGTGAAGACAAGTGAAAAGTTGTTCAAACATTTTTTTAAATTATTTGAGTATTTACACCAGCCTTGGGATATAAACATGTTTTTATACTATAACTTTATTTTTATTAGATACAATCTATTCTAATAATTTAATTCAAGAAATGTATCATTCCAATCGCTATCTAAGCTAAGTTTAAACTTAAACAAAAGAAGCCATTGTAGTTTTTGATAGAAACAAAATAATCGTGGCAAACAAACCACAAGGACAGACTTTGAAGGACAACTTGTTCAGCCATCAAAATAACGTTCAATAATGCTCCTCGTCAGAATCGTGGCTTAGCTTGCAACTAATCAGATAATTTCACATGCATGACCCCACACCCAATACTCAACTTACCATTTGAGGTTTTTATTATTATTATTATTATTATTAAATTGTTTGAGTATTTGCTTAAACTTTTTTTTTTGTTATGCATCATGACATCGTATGTGCTGGTAGTGAAATCATCTAATTTTTGGTGATATATTATTATTTATATTTGAATTAAAATTATTATTTACAATGTAATTAAATTTAAAATTTTCAGTAAATAATTAAATTACTTAAAAATATAAATTATTTTATAAAAAAACTAAAATCTTTCACCAAAGTTAAGAGAGAAATGAAATGCTTACCAAATACTTATTTGATAGTTTTAATTATAGTTATTAAACTTAGTTTAATGATTGATCCTGTTAAAGGGTCGGGTCTTGAATTTTATAGGTCAACTTAAAAAAATTAAAAAAAATAAAATTTTAATATTTTATATGAAAAATTAAAAAAATCCATATAAATATAGGTTATATATATTATAAATAATGAATTTTAAAAGAATATTTTAAAAAATATTTTGTCCCATATTAAATAAATATAACCTTTTTTTTAGGAATATAAAGTATATATATAATGGGTTTTGAATCCTACGTTGAAAAAATACAATTTTTTTTTTTTATGAACCTAGAGTATATATATTAATGAGTTTCAAATTTCACATTGAAAAAAAATAATTTTTTTTTAAAAAAATATAGAGTATATATACTAATAGGTTTTAAATTCTACATTGAAAAAATATAACGTTTATCTTGAGAATATAGAATAAATATACTAATGGATTTTAAATCCTACATTAAAAAAATAATATATTATTTTTTTAAGTTGAAATATTTAAACTAAAAGATTTTTTTATTCTACATTGAAAAGCCATAACTTTTTTTCTTGGAAATATAAAGTATATTTACTAATAAGTTTTGAATCTCACATTTAAGGAAAAAAAAATATCAGATCTCGCCTAGTAGTCACGGATTGACCAATCAAGTCAACCGGGTTTGGCCGGATGATTGTACCAGCTAGTCTTTTGACAAATCCGGACCGGTTCAATCTCCAAGTTGACTGGGTCCTGGGTCGACCCAAGGGGTAGATCTAGGTTTAATAATTATGGTTTTAATTGGTTAATTTTAGCTAAAAAAACGAATATAATAGCAAACAAACTCTATAAAGGTTAGTGACAATTTTATTTTTAACACTCTAGCGTGAAATTTAAATTCTAATAACAAAGAAGTAAATATGTCCCTTAAACACTAGATGTTGGTTGAGAAAAGTGGAAAAGGTTATAGATTAGAAGCAGTTGCTAGAAGAAACACGGGTACATTGGGTGACCTTGACTGAAAATACCTAGTGTTGGTGGAAGACTATAAGAGAGATGATTGTTGGTGATGAACTTCAACGAAATTAGGATACTAGAATCTCTGTATTGGTCCAACTTGAAAGTTTAATAAAGAACCTAAAGCACATTCATTTACACAAATATTAAAAACAAAATCAGAAAATCTTGATTTTTGATACCTAGTGTCTAGTCATGCTTTATAAAAGCAGACAACATAAAAGGAAGATACACTGTTTTGTATTTTATATATATATATATAATTTATTAATAAAACCAGAATACGACATTCCAAAAATCAAAGCAGACAACATAAAAGGAAGATACAAAGGCAATGACAGCTAACAAAAACACTGTTTTGTATTTCACATTATTAATATAAACAAAAACCCTTCCCAAATGAAAAATGCTTGACACGTTTAATTAACTAAAACTTTCAATAGCCATGTGCATTTTTGGGCCAATCGAATATATTTTACATATACATAATTATAAAAAACAATTATATCAATCTAATAATTTAATTTATTAAATAAAATTTTAAAATATAATTTATTTTATTTTTAAAGTAAAAATTTTATAGACTTAAAACTTGTTCAGATTTATATTATTTTATATTTAATTTTTATCAAATAAATAAAAATAATGAAATTTAAATATGTAATTACTTAATTATTAAAATTTTAATATATTATTAAAAAATTATATTAACCTAATAATTTAGTTGTTAGGTGAAATATCATAATATAATATAATTTATACTGTTTGATGTAAATAAATTAAAAAATATAAGATCTCATTTATATCAATTGTTTGGAATCACAATTCAATTCTAGAGTCATAATTAAACATTTTACAGCGAAGAATTCTGAGTAATATTATATTTCTAGGATGCAATGATTAAACCAATTTACGATCAACTCATCACTGCTCCTCTATAAGAGCACCTTGAGACTTCAATTCTTGAAGCAAGACAAAGAAGCAAGAAAGCAAGCAAAATGGTGCCTTCAAGTGCTTCGATACTTTCAATGCTTCTGGTCCTACTCCTATCTCCATTTATAGTTTCACATGCACT
>NW_011500211.1:128995-222283 GCF_000495115.2 Populus euphratica
TCCACTGTTTTCATCAAACTTTTTTTTTCGCTTTTCTAATTATCCCTTAATATTTCATTACTTTTATTCTTCAATTTCTTTTTTTTAATTTTCTTTATTATTTTCATATTTTGTGTTCTTTAGCATAATAAATATAATTCATTAAAGGTTTTGGATTGATCTCTAAATTCGTTACTTTCAGTAATAATACTTCCACCGTTGTCTATAAAATTACAGTTTAATTATTTTTTCATTTTACTTCTATTTTTTTTAAATTACACTTTACATTCTTGGTCAATTCAAAGCTTAAAATAAACTAAAAAGATGAATATACTCTCATATATATAACACAACACAAGCATACATCTTCCCCTTTCTTCATCCATTATATCCCTTCCCTTCTTTCTTTTTATTTTGTTTTGTCTAAACAATCACAATCAAAGCCCCTTCTAATTAAACTGAAAAATTAAATTTTAATACACAAAATAAATTTATTTTTTTTACTCTAAATGAATTTGAAGAATTAGAATATCTAGATTTAAATTTTGATTTTATTTAGAATACCCTCATCTAGGGTTTTTTGAAGAATTTTTTGCAATACTTTCACTGACATTTTTGTTAATATTATGCATTAAGAGGTTTTTAGTTATTAAATAAAATATAATGGTAAATTTGTAAATACTTAATCTATTTTCTTGATTTTTTATGCCATGTAAATTTTTATAAACTTATAAAGTTCAAGATTCTTTTTTTTTTTTTAATTTTTAAATAAACGAAGACAAAGTGAAAAAATAAAAAATATGGTAACACTAGTTTTATAGTTCTCTAGAAGTTATAATGTATCGAGCTATATAGTAAGAGTAAGAAAATCATGATTATACAACCCTAAACTGTAAACCATGTTGCGAAAATATGGCCTTGCAGCCGACAATGTCGTTGATGTTCATATAATTGATGTCCATGGAAGACTTCTAGACCGAAAATCCATGGGCGAAGATCTTTTTTGGGCCATCAGAGGAGGTGCAGGTGGCAGCTTCGGAATCGTCACCGCCTGGAAGGTAAAATTAGTTCCTGTACCATCAACTGTGACAGTATTTACCGTTACCAAGACGTTAGAACAAGGTGCAACTAAACTCCTCTATAGATGGCAACAAATTGCTGATCAACTAGACAAGGATCTTTTCATCAGAGTTCAAATTCAGACAGCTAATGTCAGTAGCAACGGTAAAAGAACTATTACCACCTCCTACAATGCCCTGTTTCTTGGTGACGCCAACAGACTTCTCCAGGTAATGAAACACAGCTTCCCTGAATTGGGTTTGACACGACAGGATTGTATCGAAACAAACTGGATCAATTCTACTGTATATATGGCAGGCTTGAGTAATAATACTCCCCCTGAATTTTTCCTTCAAAGAACGAACCCGGACAGGGCCTACTTCAAAGCCAAATCTGACTATGCCAGAAAACCCATACCTGAAAAGGCACTTGAAGGGTTATGGGAGAAGTTTTTTGATGTAGAGAGTCCTCTTGTTGTGTTTACTCCTTATGGTGGAAAGATGAGCCAAATTTCAGAATCTCAGACTCCTTTCCCTCATAGAAAAGGTACCAAGTTCATGATCCTTTACTGGTCCAGTTGGCAAGATGCAAAGGAAAACGTTGCAAAGCATATAAATTGGACTAGGAAGGTTTACAGTTACATGACACCTTATGTTTCAAAGAATCCTAGGGAAGCATATGTTAATTACAGGGATATTGATTTGGGCATGAACAGAAATTCTAACACAAGTTTTGTCGAAGCGAGTGCTTTTGGTACCAACTACTTCAAGGATAACTTCTACAGGTTGGTGCATGTGAAGACCAAAGTTGATCCTGACAATTTCTTCTGGCATGAACAAAGCATACCACCTCTTTCACTCCACATGAGATAAAGAAATTGAAGTGGAATTCATCGCCAGGGAAGCTTCGTTGGATCATTATTTTCACAAGTCATGATTGGAACAGAGAACCTTTTTTTTTAATACTTTAGCTGAATAAAGAAATGCCATGCCGTGCAATCATGCTGTCTTGCGGTTTTTTTATTATAAATAAAAGCTTTGCATTAAGTAGACCAATTTCTTGAAGAAGAACGTTGAAAAATGTTTTAAAAAACATGATCAACAACTCAACAAGGAAACACCATTCTTGAACTTTGGCGGTTTTGCCACTGTTTTCATCAAACTTTTTTTTTCGCTTTTCTAATTATCCCTTAATATTTCATTACTTTTATTCTTCAATTTCTTTTTTTTAATTTTCTTTATTATTTTCATATTTTGTGTTCTTTAGCATAATAAATATAATTCATTAAAGGTTTTGGATTGATCTCTAAATTCGTTACTTTCAGTAATAATACTTCCACCGTTGTCTATAAAATTACAGTTTAATTATTTTTTCATTTTACTTCTATTTTTTTAAAATTACACTTTACATTCTTGGTCAATTCAAAGCTTAAAATAAACTAAAAAGATGAATATACTCTCATATATATAACACAACACAAGCATACATCTTCCCCTTTCTTCATCCATTATATCCCTTCCCTTCTTTCTTTTTATTTTGTTTTGTCTAAACAATCACAATCAAAGCCCCTTCTAATTAAACTGAAAAATTAAATTTTAAAACACAAAATAAATTTATTTTTTTTACTCTAAATGAATTTGAAGAATTAGAATATCTAGATTTAAATTTTGATTTTATTTAGAATACCCTCATCTAGGGTTTTTTGAAGAATTTTTTGCAATACTTTCACTGACATTTTTGTTAATATTATGCATTAAGAGGTTTTTAGTTATTAAATAAAATATAATGGTAAATTTGTAAATACTTAATCTATTTTCTTGATTTTTTATGCCATGTAAATTTTTATAAACTTATAAAGTTCAAGATTCTTTTTTTTTTAATTTTTAAATAAACGAAGACAAAGTGAAAAAATAAAAAATATGTTAACACTAGTTTTATAGTTCTCTAGAAGTTATAATGTATCGAGCTATATAGTAAGAGTAAGAAAATCATGATTATACAACCCTAAACTGTAAAATTAATCTCTATCAAATTAAGTTGTCTGGTAAGGATGAACCCTCGATGATGATGATGTCACAACTGGAATCGCGAGTACATTGTCTTTTCAATCAATTATTTAGGACTTTCTTTGGATACAATCTTGTGGGGTATTAATCGGAATATAGTGTCTCATCACAGACAAACAACTAAAGTTCCAATAGTCTCAGACCTTTTTCCGGCTACTTTTTATTGTAATAATTGCTCCACTACTTTTTTTTTGCTTTCAAAACAGGTTTACTTCAAGTTATTGGAGAATTTTAACTATTCCTATAATGTGTTCATTTTTTTTTAATATAAAGACATTCTCGGATCAATTTTCGTACATTAAGTCCAAATTAATCCTTCTTGATCGGATCTTAAATGATGAATGCTCACATTGAAATATTTTCATACAGTGTTCTTTAGGATTCGAATCCAAAAACATAACATGAGGAGTCAACCTCAATATCTATTAGACCAATTATTACAAAGTTAAAATTAAAATTAAATTGAGAGGGAGAGAGATTCACGGTCTATTACTGTCACTTTTGAACAGTTCACTGTTTCTACTGTTCATTGAATATTTATTTACTAACACCTATATATTTTCACTCTTCATAGCCTCTAAGAATCGTAATGTAGACATTGAGAGAGATCCAGCATGATTAACTATAGTACTGAATTAATTAAATCATTTTTATCTAGCTCATATTTTTTTCATTGAATTGAATGTCTATTTCAGGATAAGCAAGGCCCTAGTTTTTAATATTTTTCTTGCAACACATTCCTCGTCCCTCCACGGGAATGGTTTAAGCTGAGTTTTTATTTTTCTGTAAAAGAACATTTATCTAGTAATTTGTGGCAGCATATACTATGTTATTCTATTGCCTAGTGCTGTGGTTATTATTATTTTTTTCTATAGTATTATCATTATCCAGAACTCCCTTCTTAGTTTTCCTTAGGAATATGTAAAAACAGGAAAAAAAAAAATTTATGAGTGCACCTTTGAAATTTTGTATTGATTAATTTTCATAAATCAACTTTTGAATTTTCAAAAAAATAAAATTAATAAATAAATAAATAAATAAATAATTTAAAAAATAGATTAAAACAATACGAGTTAAAAGTTTTGATAACAAATAGGGATGAAATTATAAATTTGAAAGTAAAATTTAAAAACTTAATTGAAAAATTGATAAGTCAGAAGACGGGAGAGGTGTGTTGGAAAGATGTAAAAGTGATGGTTGTTTTTTATAAAATAATTTTGTTTTAATTTTTGTTAACTTAAGTAATGTATGTTGAAAAAAGTTTATTAATCCTAGGCTTTCTAGGTATTCTCATGACCAAAATAAGATTGAAAAACCAATTTTGAATTCAAATTATATTAACATGTAGGGTGTTTTAAGTTGATAATTTTTGGATTTAGAATCTCTTACATGATTTTTATATTTTGATGTTATTTGTTAGTTTTTTTATTCAAACATGTTTGTTTATAGTAGTGTGACTGTTAAGATAAAAAAATGCATGTTTTAGAGGTAAAAATGCCAATTCCTAGGGGTTGATAGTGATTGGGTTTTTTGGGCATTTTTTTTAGGTTTAAAGTAATGTTCTTCATGTTTTTAAAAAGAACATTATTCTAACCTATGATTTGGACTAATTTTGGTCTATTTCTTTGTGCTACATACTTCTTTATGCTTGATTAGTTAATAATCTATGATTTATTTGCATCAATAACAAGTTTTGATAGGTTATAATCCTATAGTTTTGGTTTTAAATCAAAACCCATTTTGATAAAATTGTAATGTTTAAGTGATAATAAAAGTGAATGGGTGCTAAATTATTGATCCTTACATGATTTCCAACATATTTGTGTCTTTGTTTTGATCGTATCTAGTCTAATTTGGGGTTCGTGTTGCTGAGTTCATGGTTGAATGTTCTTCGCATTCTTTGTGTTTGATCTGTTTTGTCCAAGAACTTAGTTTTTTTTGTTTAATCTATTTTTTATTTTTTTATTTTTTTTGGATCAAACAAAGATCGTTGGTTCGGTTTATTGTTCAATCAAAGATTTTGGGTCATTCCAGTTGGGATAAAATCAGGTCAAAGGGTTGAAACCCTATTTGGCTTATAATCTTTTTGTTAAAGGGTTTTTGGTTTAAAAATATGTTTAGCAAACACCTACTTAGGTTTGTTATGATAGTTTTATTTTAAGAAAAAAATGAGTTTTTGTTAAGCAAAGTATAAATAAGGAAAAAAACAAAAAATATTTTCTTTTTTAATCTTGCATATGGCAAAAAAATCCTAAAATTGTTTGAGCATTTTTTTTTAAAAAAAAATTCTAAAATATTGTGGTATGTTTTTTTTTAAGAGATATTGCATGGATTTTATATCAAGTTTGTAAAATTTCAAGGGATTTTGATTTATATTTTAAAAATAGTTTTGGAAAGAAAATATATTATCTACTTTTAATACAAGGATAAAAAACCTAAAAAGAGTTAATATCCTAAATATTATTATGGATAATAATTTATTATTACTTACTTTAATATAAGGATAAAAAATTTGTATAAGATTAGCATCTAGAATATTATTAAGAATAATACAACTTATTCATTTTTAATATAAAGATAAAAACCATAAAAAATTTTATTTGAAATATTATTGGAAATGATGCATTAGCAAAAATCCCAAGTTTACCCAAAAACAAGACACAGTGATAATTGAAGCAAAAATCCTAAATTTACCCCAAAACAAGACATAATGATAATTGAAAGCATTTCACCTTTACAGATTGATTTCTTCTCTGTATTATTTAGGTGGATTGGAGAGTAGTAGCTGTATTTTAACAATATTCGCCTAAATAAGTGGTACAGTAGCAAAAAAATGATGGCACAATCCATACAAGAGAAGTTATATGTTTTAGTAGGAAGAGCATGAGATTAAGGGATTTACTTTCCATGTGGTCTCAAGTCTGAGCTCTATGATCGCTAATAAAATAGCTATTAGATATTTATATGGTTGTTGAATTTAAAATTTATAGAATTAATCGAGATAAATATAAGCTAGTGTATACCCACATCAATTAAAAAAAAAGAAAAAAAGAAGTTATATGGGTTGACAATGGATAGACATTTCTGCCATAAACAAGATACAAAACTAACCATAGCACATGCATGTATCGACATCAACTTAATTATTATATTTAGCCTGATTTGTAGATTTTGTGAAGGATTAAATTAGTCAACCTAATTAATTAATTACTTAACATAAAAACCTCCAACCCAAATCAATGGCTATATGTTAGTTAATGCATGTAATTTGCGTACACCAAGTCATTTACACTGTCATTTTTCCTATTAATAGTTACAATCTATACAAGGAGCTAGCCCAAGTCGGCCAATAATTATGTGGAGTAATAACAGTTACTTTTACTATGATTTGTGTGATACTATGATTTCTCTATCACACTAATTATTAATGTTAATATCTTAATCATAGCTATTAAGCTTACCTGACCCGACTGGTTGACATGTTAAGATGTTTGTCTTTTTTTAGAGCTGTGATATCATATTGAAAAACAGAAGGATAAGTTTTACTAGTTCTTCAGTGCTATCTTTTTCATACAAGTAAACATTTCTCTAGTTAACACTTCATTCTAAAGTGTTAACTAGAGAAGAGGAGCGGATTAAAAACATCTTACATGAATGATTCTTTTAGACTTTTAGTTCAAGAGAATAGCTAAGTTGTAGTGCTTTCAAATTTCTAGATAATGATAGAAATATCTGATTATGTTATCTTTCTTAATCTCTCCGGTTGACAGCTAGTAGTTTATTTGATTGGTTTGTTAGTCAACTCCACAGTTTTCTCTACGCTGCTCTACTGTTCTCATCTAAGCTCGTTAGACTTGTAATGTTGAGGTAAAGGGTTCAATTCACATGTTCACAGCATTTTACGTACGTGATCACTAACACCAGACTTAAGTGCATCATTAAAGGCACGTTAGCATATTATTCAATATTTTGTAAATTGTTCACCAAATTGCTGTATTTTATTAAATAATTTAGATCTCATCATCATCTAGGATTCAACAATCACGATTATTGTACGTCTTTCTACTAAATTTCGATTGCTACATGACAGAATAGCTTGCTTATTACACATCATTTTGGGACTGCAATTACTGTTTATTTAACCAAATTATTACAACAAATCAAGGATGTTGGTTCTGTAAAAAGCGCCTAAACATGGTGATCTAACCACCCTTCTTTCTGGCCCTGTTTTACTCTTCAGCTTCTCTATCTCATGTGAAGTGGAAGAGGTGGGATGCTTTGTTCATGCCTGAAAATGTTGTCAGGATCAACTTTGCTCTTCACTAATGCCAACCTGTAGAAGTTACCCTTGAAGTATTTAGCACCCCAAACACTTGCCTTAATAAAGCTAGTGTTAGTATTCCTGTTGATACCCAGATCAAGATCCCTGTAATTCACATATGCTTCCCTTGGATTCTTGGAAACGTAAGGTGCCATGTACATGTAAAGCTCCCTGATCCACTTTACGTGCTTTCCAACATCCCCTGAAGCATCCTGCCAGCCAGTTACATACTGGATCATGAATAGATCACCCTTTCTATGGGGGAAAGGAGTCTCAAACTCAGAGATTTTGCTCATCATTCCACCAAAAGGATTCCATATCATGAAAGCGCCCTCTTCTTTGAAAAGCCTTTTCCAAATACCTTTCAGTGCAGATTCAGGGATAGGTTCTTGGACAAAATCTGACTTGGCTTTGAAGTAGCTCTTCAATACGTTATTTGCTTGAAGTAAAGCTTCGGGAGGTGTATTGCTCGGATAGCTGCCAGTGTATAGCACAGATTCGAGCCAGGTAGTTTCGATGCAATCCTTCTGTGTCAAGCCCAATTCTGGAAAGCTAGATTCCATTACCTTGAGGAGTCTCTTGGCATCACCAAGAAACAAGGCATTATAGGAAGTTGTGATAGTTCTGTTGCCTCTGGTACCGGCTGTTTGAATGCTAACTCTAATGAAGAGGTCTTCGTCAAGTTTGTCAGCAACTTGCTGCCATCTATAGAGGATCTTAGTGGCACCTTGTTCCAAGGTCTTCGTAACTGTAAAGACTGTTACAGTTTCTGGAACAGGGACCAATTTTACTTTCCAGGCAGTAATAATGCCAAAGCTTCCTCCTCCTCCTCCTCTGATTGCCCAAAAAAGTTCTTCTCCCATGGCTTTTCTATCAAGAATCCTGCCCTGAGCATCGACTATGCGAGCATCGATGACATTATCAGCACCGAGGCCATATTTCCTCATCATAGGACCATAAGCACCACCTATAATGTGCCCACCCATGCCTAAACTGGTGCAAAGGCCAGCAGGGAAACCATGCTTTTTACTTTTTTCAGCAATCCTGTAGTAAAGTTCACCATTTGTGGCGCCTGCCTGAACCCAAGCGCTATTATCTTCGATGTCAACGTCAACGGACCGTAGCTTGGCAAGGTCTATAATAATGAAAGGGGATTCAATTGCAGAGACATAAGAGACAGCATCGTAATCATGGCCTCCACTGCGAACTCTAAAGTGAATTCCAAGCTGTTTGCAGCAAACAACAGCTGCTTGAATGTCGGATTCATTGAATGGTGTGAAGATAAACTCTGGCTTCGGCACTGAAGGCAATGTATACCTCAGGTTTTGAGCAGTAGAAAGTAAAACTGTGGTGAATGAAGAGTTATTAATTGGAGAGTACAAGGCAGTGGAGAAAGGAAAGGAGGATTCTGAAGTTGTTGAGAGACATTGTCGAAACCTATCCTGAATTGGGTATGAAAATACAAATGGAGATAGGAGTAGGACTACAAGTATTGAAAGAATGGAAGCACTTGGAAACACCATTTTTGCCTACTTATTTCTCTATCTCCCTGGCTTGTGTATCGAAACCCGAAGCCCCAAGATTACTTATATAGTAATCTTGATGAGTATGAGTCACATTATTCAGGGATTAAATGTAAGCCTTATTGTAATGATTTTTATTATATCTTCAACAACCAACAGGCAACTTGGGCCTAGATATTGGTCATCTATGCTTTTCCATGTGAAATTCCTGTTTTGACAAATATTTTACCTGACTTTTCTGCGAAGGGATTCTTCAGAAACTAGACGGAAACTTGTTCTGGTCACCATTTGGTTTCTCATTACATTACTCCATTCACATGATCTTAACCATTTCTTAGTGCTTGGAGCTACATGTGTTGCGCTATTAGAGTTCATACTGGTTCCAACCCTTTGAGATTCTGAAACAACCTGCTTCTGCAACTATTGAAAATCTCACTGGTAGGAGAACATTATTCGTTTACATACTTTAGTCCTAGCCCGCAGCCAATCAAGAAATTTAAACTACATAATTGATTGCCATTCACACATGTATTATTTTGTTGGTATTAATTAAAAGTCATCTCTTAGTTATGTTTGATATTAATTATTCTACGACTCTTTTTTTCTTCTTTCAAAACTGGGTTTCTTCAAGTTGTAAGAGAATTTTACCTCCTGTCAGTAGTATCATTGAATTGAATGTCCATTTCAGTATAGCAATTTGGTACCACCCTAGTTTGAAATCCCTCCATTGAGATGGTTTATATATATATATATATATAGTGTTATTAATTCTATAATAAGTAAGGGATTGTTATCTACATTATTATCCAGAACTCCATCCTTAGTTTTCCTTAGAAAAAACTTTGAAATCTTGAATGACTAATAATTGAGAGCAAACTAATGTAGAATACTTCGCGGTGGAGGATTTCTGAAGGGTCAAAGATTGCTAGCCTCCAAGAAATTACAAACCCTCCAAGAACGCAAAAGCCTGGCCCAGAGAAAGAACCAACCTCGCACTAGGCGGCTTAGGTCCACTATAACATCGAGTTTATGCCATTTGCACTATTTTACTTTTCTTTTAGCAGCCGACATTCAAGACCTTCTGTCGCATGCTTTGAAACCTTTTTTTTTTTTTTTTCATAAACTCATGATTTTTTTTCTCGTTTAATATATTTCAAATCACTTGAATGGAAAAAAAATATATACTAAAGCTATTTTTGTTTTGACAATAATATCTATATGAGATATATGTACATCATGGTTCCCTTTTATTTTTTACGCAGTTCCTAGGAAACAGTCATCTAAAGTGATTAATATGCTAATTTTTATTTTTATATGATTCTTCCTTCAACTCTATTAAAAAATAATATAAATTATATATTCAATCTTATATAATAATTTAAATTATTAAATTAAAATAATTTTATAATAATTTCAAAATTTTTAAATTTAATTAGATAAGTAAGTCAGCCCAAAACCTAATAACAAATTTGATAAATTAATCTAAATTATTTTAAATTAATTTAAAAAAACTAGGTTTTATCTAGGTTATAAATTGATACATTAAATAATTTTCACTCGATTTAATTTAAAATTTTAATTTAAAATCTAACATAAATTGACAACTAAGCCTAGCCAAATTTTTTGATTTTTTTTTGGTGAAAAGCCTAGCCAAGTTAATAACAACGCGTGCTTAGTGGAATCTTGTTATTAATATTGGATTATAACATATATTGCAACATCGAACATGCCGCATATTTGTCAAGCTTCTTTTATTTGTTTTAACCTTTTTTTATTTGTTTTACTTCTAGAAAATTAACAAATATAAATAGACATATCAACAAAGTATTTTATTGCTAAATTGTACTGAATTTTTCTGACTAAATATATTTTTTATAATATTTATCGATAAACATTGACGGAAATATTCTTATGATATATACAAAGAGAATTACAATAAAAAAATAAATAAAAAATCTAAAAATACAATGGTGTATTATTTTTACAAATATTTAAATTTGTTTATTAAATTTATCAATAATATTTAATTGATGACAACCCTCCTCTCTTCTTCTCAAATTTCTTCTTCTTCCTCTATGTTTTTTTTACCATGAACAACACAACCCCCACCCCAAATTTTATCTTAAATCAACTTTTCATTACAATTATAATCACTCTAACACTTAGTTTTTTAACATCTTTGTTCTAATTCAAATTTTATTAAGGATTCTCCACTTCAAATAAACAAAACCATTCATTTTTTATTTGAACTCAATTTTAAAATGTCGATTTTTGTTGCATATGTCATGACTCAAATTTGACTCCTATTTTTGTATATTTTGAAAAAATAAAAAATATATGTTTTTTCAGTGGTTTTATTTAATTTCTATTTCAAAAAAAATCTTTTAAAGAAAAAAACAAAATGCAAAATATTAAAAAATTAAATAGAAAAAGCTGGGGTTTGAAATTGAATTGATAATTGAGCTTCACATTTGAAAATAAAGTTTGAAAATTTTTAGATAATAATTGAGGTTTGAATTGAAGAGTAAATTAAAGAAAAAAGCTTAATTTGATTTGATTTTGCTAAAAGTGAAAGAAAATTGAAATTCAATGTTTATTTTGAAATAAATAGTTAATTTAGAAATCAATCAAGGTTTTGATTGAAAAAGAAAAGTCAGAATTGGAAGTTAGATCATCAAAATTATATAATTAGAGATATAATTAAAAAGAAAAGGATGATTTACGGTAAATTGGTAAATTGAATGAAATTGGAAAAGTTCAAAATCCAAGGATTGTAATGAGAACGAGGGATGTCTGCCTGTATTCTTACTCCAGTCTATTTCAATCCATTTAATTTAATTTAGTCCAAATTGATTCGTTGATTTCAATCATATTATTCCAATTGGATTAATTTATTCAATTTAGTCCCAAATTAAGTCCAGAGATTGTAATCTCCCAACTATAGCCGGATTCTTGAGCAATTAAACCCCAAAATCCTGCAATCAGTTTCAGATTTTGGATTGCAGTCCCAAGCAATTAAGTCCAGATACCAATCTCCCAATTCCAGGAAATCAGCTATGGAATTCCTGCAAATCATAGAATTTCCTGCATCAAATGCCAAACTTTCAGTTCCATTCTCTCCTTCAAAAAGGCACGAACAAGAGACAACCAGGGGGGCCTCTCATTTAGCTAAAAGGATTGACCATGCACACAGCCTTCATGATCCATTTCCTTCAAACGCCATAACTACCCAGTTCCATTCCTCTTCTTTCCCACACGGAGACCATTGCCATTGCCATTGCCATTCCAGTCCCGGATCAAAACCAACACTGTCCAGATTAACCATAACCACGACACCTCAGTAGACTACCAATTGATCTCTCCAGCCAATCATCTCCCTCACCAGTCAACCATCAATCACTGATACTATATTTCAGAACTACCAGCCTCTCATTCAACTAAAGGATTCAAACAACACCACATCCTAGAACAACACAAAAGCTTCCATCCTTCACTCTCGAAAAAATACCAGCACAGGAACAAAGGAGGCGACAAAGGACAGAGAGCCGCCAGAAAAAACCAAACCCGAAACCCATGGTCTTCCTCGCATAGCCAACCCAACAAAAAGAGAAAGAGACAGCCACAATGAAGAGAAGAGATGGAGATTGGTCACGGTCTTTCTTTTTAGAATGAGAGAAGGCTGAGAATGTTGAAAAGTTTTCGTAGCAAAATAAGCCAGTGATTTCGTCTTTGATGTACAGAGAATAATTCTGTAATATTTTCCGCTCATACGATTTGATAATTTGCATTGAGTAAAGGAAGTGTCTGGAAAGCTGTTGAAATCGTTATTTAAAAAAAAATATTTTTTTTATATATTTTTACAGATATAAAAATTATTTTTTAAAAAATAAAAAATATTATCTTAATATATTTTTAAGTAAAAAATATTTTTATTTTTATGATATATAAAATAATTTCATAATATTTTCCGCTCATAAGATTTAATAATTTGCATTGAGTAAATGAAGTGCATGGAAAGTTGTTGAAACTGTGTTTATTAAAAATTTAATTTTTTTTAAAATTTTTTTTTTATGTTTTTAGATTGTTTTGATATGTAATTATTAAAAATTATTTTAAAAAAATAAAAAAATATTATCTTGATATATTTTCGAATAAAAATAACTGTAATAGCTATCACCCTCTCAAACACTTCCTAAAATTCAATTCTATTTTTACTATCTTCATGCATCCAACGTTTACATAAAAATAAACACAAAAAAAGTAAAAAAAATATTTAATTTACATGTTTTTTTTTTTAAAAAGGAACCCTAGATTTCAAATCAAACATTAGTTACATACATTTTTAGCAATTTTTTGATGTGTCTAAATATCACTGTCAAACTTTTCACAAAATTAAAAATTAAAAAAACTAAAAACAATTACAATAATTGATGACAATCAAAAAGATAAATTAAAAAAATACATAATAAAGATAATTTTTTATAATAAAAGATGCTGTAAGAATGACAATGTTCTTTCCTTGGGTATAATTAATATTTTACCCGAGTCTCTGAAACTAATGCTAACTTTTAGAATCTCATATTTCTTTTAATTACTAAATGATAACTTTAATTTTCTATTTTTCCATTTGCTTGCAACGTCTACCGAGGTGCAACAACATATTTTTGTAGTGTATATATACATTATTTGGGTGTTTACTTGTTTAATAGTTTTTTCTCATAGAAATTTGATATATGAATGTATGATGTGTACATTGTAAGGTTTATTTGAGATTTTATAAAATTGTATTTATTTATAAATTAATGAAATTTATTTTGAATTTGTGATTTAAGTGTTTTATGATGAAATAAAAAAATGGCTTATTTAACGGATTCATTTTATGTTTTATCATTTTTATTGTTGAGTTGAAATTTTCAGTAAATATATAAAAATTTAAATTTATATAAATAATTGATAATGAATTAGTTGAACTATTAAAATAGTTTGAATAAGTTTAAGTTAAACTAATGTTCTTTAATTTATTTAGTTTATATAATTAATTAATACATTTTGTTATAGATTTGACATAAGTAATGGATAATCGTTCATGAATGTATTAAGATTTACCAGAATAGTTGCGTAGGATGGATTATTGTAACGGAGTTCAGGGTTTTATTAATTATATACCATCTAATTCAAGAAATATTAGTGTAGGTAATATCAGATGTCCACATAAAAGGTATAAAAATAAAAAGTTTACGATCCAAATATTGTAATGATGAATCTTCTACAAAAAGAAAAGGATTCATGGAGAGATATTTGTGTTAGATTGCATAAGAAGAACCATATGTTTCTCATGAGACCATGGTAGAAAAGATGGTTGAGTTAACTATCATGGTAGAAAATATGATTGAGTTAACTTCTAGTTTTAACAACGTGCATGAAAATATAGATGACAATAGTAATCCTTATCAGAATATGGTTATAAATACGATGAGAATGAATTAGAGTTATGGCGGTCAATGTCTAATAGTAATTCTAGTTTTAATGTAGGGTTTTATTGGTCATCCCAATATTTAAAAAAAAAAATTAAAGTTTTAATATTTTATATGAAAAATTAAAAAAAAAACATCCATGTGAATATAGACTATATATGTTATAAATAATAAAGTTTTAAAAAATATCTTTTAATTTTTTTATCCCATATTAAAAAAATAATATATTTTTTAATTAAAAAGAAAAAAATTAAAAGAAACGCACAGGAAGCCCTAAAAATTTCTCTGTCTCTATTACAAATTAAAACAAGCCACCACCCCCTTTGTTTTGGATTTTCTCTCCCAAAACCAGCAAAGCTTCCCTTTTCACCTGGCCAAAACAGCTGCCATAGAGGCTTGACCACAACTTCCCTCGTCCCTTTCTCTTTCTCAATCATCCCTCGGGCTTTTTGGCCAAAACTAGAGAGTCCCACCTCCTTCTTCTCGAGTCACCTATTGGCCAAACCAAGAGACCCAACTCTTTAGGATGAAGCAGCAACTCACCACAGAAAATTAACTAACAATAATAGGAATCACTATCATTGGTGATTTGCTTGTTTTTTGCATTATTCTTTTTTTTCTAGTAGCATTAATGGTCTGAAAATGAAACAACATAAACCATTCATTTATGTGTTTCTTTTCCGAGACTGGCCTCGTGTATGGTAACAAACTTCTCACCCAACTTGTCTCTATCAGGCTAGCTTCCATGGATGACTGGAGCATTTGCAAATAGCAGCTCATTGTAGAGAAGATGAAGAAATAAGAAGAGAAACCGAAGGACAAAACCACATTTTAGGAGGGGAAAAAAAACACCAGGTCTCATCCGAGTTTTCCAGGGTCATGGGTCGACTCATCAGGTCAACTGGGTTGTTGCACTTGCCAGTCTTTTAACAAACCTGAACCGGTCCAAACTTTTATACTACCAAATTCATGATGAAACCCCTCGGCCTAGGATAACATAAAATTGACATGTGTCCAAACTTCTACATATTGTACTACCTTAAAAATATCGAGTGTAAAACATGTTAGCATGCTTGTTATAAACGAAAAACTAATAGGGAAGGGACTTTAATCGCATATCGAAAACTTAAATGCTTCCTAATCATACCTAGACTGCAAATGTTATTGATGCCACCAAATACTACTAAGCACATGATATGACATCATTTACATGATGTGGTGAATGAAGTGATGATGCACTCTTCCAATGGTGAAGCCTGTAAACCTTTTAATAGGGTGCATCCTTAATTTTCAGTAGAATTAAGGAATGTACATCTTGGTCATATACATAAAAATTCAATCCATTCAGTTCACTACTGCTTCTTATCCTTGTTAGTCGGGGATACTAATGGTTTATAACTTGCCATTGTAGATGTGTTTGAGATCAGAGTTCATGTTTTTATCTATGATCATACTTATCCTTAATAGTTCGGATCAGAATATAGATATTTATCTTCATCTATTGATTGATAAGTTAAAATTGTTATGGTCATCTGAGGCTTTGACACATGATTTATCAAGGACACAAAATTTTCAAATGAAAGCAGTTTTGATGTGAACTATTAATAATTTTCCTATATATGAAATGATTTCTTATTAGAGCACTCATGTAAAACTAGCATGCCCTTATTGTATGGAAAATAACAAGGCATTTACATTAACAAATGGTGGTAAAATGCCTTTTTTTTTTTTATTTCCATCGATGGTTTTTGCTAATGGATCACAAGTATAGAAAGGACTTTTTTGTTGGTAAAGTTGAAAATGATGTTACATTTTTGCTACCGTAGGGTGAAGAATTGTATAACATGGTGTTGGAGTATGTTGACATTGTATGTGGTTTTCAATCCAATAAGCATAAATTTTCTAGTTTTGATTTGACCCATGATTGGGTAAAACAAAGTATTTTTTGAGAGTTTTTTTATTGGAAGATCAATCTTCTATATCACAACCTTGATGTCATGAACATTAAAAAAAATATGTTAGGAAACATTTCAACATGGTTATGGACGTGAAAGGGAAGATAAAGGACAACATCAAGGTTATAATGGATACATCTTTATTTTTTCACAATAAAAATATAGAGTTAGTTTATGATAAGTCATGTGATGCAAAGCCCAAAGCTAACTTCACCTTAGAAAATAATGCATAGTTACTTGTCTACCAATGACTTAAGCATCTTTGTTTTTTTTTATATAGACATGCTTCAAATATATGAACGTTGATGAATTTGAAAAATTGCAAATTATATGAAATAAAGAGTTATGACCACTATTGCATGTGTGCGGTGTTGCAACGATCATGTCCACTCTTGAAATGTATCTGGCAAATGTGGGGAGAAAAAGAATTCTTGTCTTTTATTAGTGGAAAGATAGAATAGGAGTCGTCACCTAATATTTTGATCACTAGGAACCTTAACTAGTCTCAGAGATCAAGTACGAGGACTAATTGCGTAAAAGAATATATTAGCACCTCAAATACGCCCTACCTGAGGTAAGCTATATTGTTTAATTATATGATAAAATCTAAGGTATTATTATATTTTTAATTATTGGTCCGTCTATAGATTAAAAAAAGTTGTTCTCGATAAGGAGATCCTTATCTTATTGGGTAAAAAACCTAACCGTTCTAATATCTATAAAAGAACTGCCTCTTTGCTTGAATAAGTTGCAAACACTACATATAGAGAGATTTGAAATAAATATTGTCCAGACAATCTGTAAACTTGAGATAATATTCTCTTCATCATTCTTTTACTCAATGAAGCAACTACTCATACCTTTATCATTTGACACAAAAATTAGAGGACTAATCCAATATATTTAGATGTATCCATTTGAGAGGTTAGGAATTATACATGTATCATAGTTAAAATTCTATTATCTTTTTTTAAACAAATTCAAAACATTCAATTAATTCCATACAGATACCTATTCAACCTTAAAAAAAAGTAAAAAACAAGGTGTGTGTTAAGACTTCTATATAAGAGGTTTGTATTGTTTAAGAGATTTTAATATTTATCTCGTATTATTTAAAGCCTCACTTGAAAACAAGAATCAACCATGTTCCACAGAATGATGATGGTAAAGAAGTGCTTTCGAGTGGGAACATGTCCATATTCTCTCATCCTACATAACCCATATCAAGAAATACTATGAGAATAAGATATTTGACAAATATAAAATTCATACAAGCACACAATTATGTGTTATTTAGTTGCGATGAACTGAGACAATTGATTCAATAAGTATAATACTCCACATGTTGTTACTTTCAAACAATTTATCTCTTATACTATTATAAATTGATAGAATGTTGAATTCCTCATAGGCAACATCATTAATTTTTACTATCTAAAAAATTACAGCTAACTGAATCTCAAATATTTTGATTACAAGGTGAACAATTTTCTATGTGGTTTAGAACATATGTAAGACTATTTAGTGATTCTTATCTCTTGTGAAATTTAATTTCATTACACATTTCTATGATGGAGATATAATTTATATACCAGGCTTATCAATTGGGAGGGAATGCTAGTATTCCTTTGAATTTACTAAGTTTAGATCCTGAAAGAAAGGTGCAGTGCTATAATGAGTATTTCATAACGAACATGTGTTTCTTACTAAATGGTATGGTCAGGGTAGAAAGACATATAACAATGGAGTTTGTGTTAAGAGATTAACTTCTAATGAGTTTGAAGTTGATTACCATAAGAGGTTAGAAGAGGTCATTCAATTGCAATATCATAATGAGTAAAATAAAGTCTTTTTGTTCAAATAATGTTTTTTTTTTTTTTGCCAAGCAAAGCCAGTAAGTTTATTACACATACACTCCTTCTTTTAAAAAGGGTCGTTTAATAGTTAATTGGTCATTTATAGTGATAACTACACCTAAGGGTCATGTCCAGGTTGTTTAAGATGGAAATGATGAATTAATTGTGGGAAATGATGTCTTTTAAGTTAATGAATTAGTTAATTCATATTGAGTTGCTCCATCTAATAACTTATAAGAAAATTTAAATTTTCACATTATTAAGAATATTTTATTGATGTTAAAGTTGAAGAGTTAAATGATGTTTTGAGAACCAACAGATATATACAAGTTGATGAAGATGATGATAACGACAAAATCAACATAGAAGATTGCGATGAATATTGTCACACCCAGACATCGCGATGATTGATTAAAAATTTCTTATGGAAAAGGAATAGATATCTGACATCTTGTTCTTTGGAGAAAAATATATAGTTCAAGGTGTCGCCACCTAGTATTATAGTCACTAGTAACTCTAATTGATTAATATAGTTTCTAATGGTGCGAGACTGGTTACGTGAAAAAAAAGATACTATCACTCTTTACGTGTTTTACTTAAGGTAAACTGCATTACTGATTTTGTTTAAAATCGCTAAGAGTTTGTGCTTTCTCTTTTTTTTTTCTTATCATATTCCCGACTTTGACATTAATAAATAGTCACTTATAAATATTTTTAACTCAGGTATTTATAAATATTTTACACAATTCAAAAGGTATAGTACTCCTGACTCTGATATCAATAAATAAACTTATAAAATTTAAGTTTTAAAAAAATAAATATTTTTTATTTTATTTTTTAAATTAGATCTAATCCAGGTATAGGTTAGATTCAATGCTCCGGCTGGCCAGTGGCCCAAGCCGATGGCCTGGCTGGCCACTATTACATGCATGCGTGAATAGACGCATGCATTCAAACATAACAGGTTAATTATTTTAGCGAGCAAGAAAGGAAACTTACCTGGTCGTGTCGTTGCTGGAGGTGAAGTAAAGGGAGACCGCCGGAAGATGCTGGAGACCCGTGGCTGGGCAAACCTCTCAACCTTCCCTTCGTTCTTCTGTGTTTATCCTTTCTCCTTGGTCCCTTCTTCTCTCTTTTTTTCTACTTTTTTCCTGCTCTGCTCCTCTCTGGCTCTTCTCTGTTTCCTCGTCCCTTCTCTCTCCACTGGTTGCGTATTTCTGGCGCGGAGGAGGAAGCTACTTTAAACGGTGGATGGCTGGTGAAGACTGCGACGGAAGAGAGAGTGGCTGCTCCTGCAGTTGCCTGCTCGCGGTGCGTGCGGAGAAGGTCGCTTGCTAGAGGTGCAACCTACTGCTGTTCACGGCTGGTGCTGCAGGATGATTAGTTGATGCAAGAGAGGGCGTACGGTTGTTGTTGTATTGATGCTGGAGCTGGAAGAGGTGCACAGTGCTGTTTGCTGGATGTTGCTGGACGGCTGCTGGAGCTGGAGGAGGCGCACCGTGCTAGTTGCTGATGTATGCTCACGGTGCATGGAGATGGCTGAGCTGCTGCTAATCTTGACGCTCTGGGAGGATGGATCTGTCTACTGCTGTTGCTGTTGGTAGTCGGCTTGTTGTTGTTGCCGCTGCAAGACGACTGAGCTGTTGAGAAGCGCCAGTGAAGCTTGCAGTTGAGGGGAAGGGAAAATGCAGGAGGAAGAGGGCTCCTGTGGCAGCAGCAAGGTCCCTGCTCGTCTTCTCTCACGCCGGCCTCTCAATAGCAGCGAAATCTCCCTTCCCCTGGTGCAAGAACTCTCTGCTTCTCTTGATTTTATTTTTTTTTAACAGAACCAACTTTCCTTCCTGCTTGTTGTGGGAAGAAAACCCTTGCTTGCGCGTTTCTGCTGGTATTTGTCGTCGTCCGCGTCTTCTCCCTTCTCCTGGAATAGCTCCCGTTTATGTGTGTGTGTCCAGATTTTATAGAGGTGGACGGGGTGACTGGTTTTGCCTCCCTTTCCTCCTCGTGTTTTCGGCTAGATTTCTGTATCATAGGTTTTTTTTTTCTGTTTTTTTTTTCTTTTTTGTCATAGGTTTCTTGTAATTAATGGTATGTAGTTATAGTGTAAGAATTTTATCGGATTGAAATTTGAATTTGATTAAGAATTAAAATTGAAAATAAATAATTATCATTATCTTGAAGATAAAAATACAATGATAAAAATACATTATAATTCTTAGTTTTCGCGCAAAGTGGCAAATCACACTAGTTTTTCATCAAAATAAATTTTTGATATTTTAATTTTATATTTTATATCTTATAAAATTAAATTAAAAGCTAACGAGCTAAAATTAGATTACAACAAATATCACTACCACAATCTTTAGATTTACCGATATAATTTTCTGTCAATATTTCTATTATCATTTTGTTGGTAATTAATTTACTATCGAAATCATCGCAAGAATACTCTGTCGATAAATCTTTAGTCAGTAATTTTGTATTCGTTGATAATAAAAAAATATTATTACAGATGAATTTACTGACCAAAAAGACACTTAAAAAAAATATTATCCGCTTCATTTCGTCGGTATTTTCCTTAGAAAAATACTATATATAATTCTATTAGTAATTATTTAAAAATATTTTAAAAAAATTATTTTAAAAAATAATTAAATAATTAAATTAATATAAATTAACACTCTATAATACTCAAAACGCTTGGAAAAAAAATCATATGAAACAAATAATCCTACAACAATATTCATATAATTATTAAGAATAAAAACAATTAAAAATAAAATAAAATAAATAAATATAGTGAAAAAAAAATAAATCTCATCTTAATGTGATTGCAAGTGAAGCTTAAAAAAAATATAAAGTATATTAATTAAAAAAACTAAAAAAAATAAATACATACGCATGAAGAAAAAAAAATGAATTGAGGACAGAAGAATATATAAGTGATATACTCGTCAATTATATTCTTTTTTTATTATTTTCTTCCAACAATTTTTTATTTTATTTTTATTTTTTCTTTTCCTTTTTTCTGATTTTTTTTATGTGGGGTCCAAATGGGTAATAACAGTACTAATGAACGAACAATTGCTTGGGTCATACAACAAAGTGGAAAAAGGGTAGGATGGTTCAGAATTTCCAGTGAGACATCTAAAAATCCTATCCTTAAGTGGGAGTGAAACTACGAATGAAGGAGAAACTAGCATGAAAACAAGAAGTGAAAGAGTAGAACTTGAAAGAACCATGTTTTGGCTTGTGTCTCCAATGGCTCTTGCAGAGATGTGATCAATAAATTGATAAATTTATAGTTCCAACGTTGGCCAAAAAAAAAAAAAAAGCCAAGCTGTGCTATTCTGAACTATTTTTCTTTTTGAATCCAATGAGCTAGGTGGACGCGTTTTCTTTAAGTTACAGATGCGCCACAACAACCGAATTTTCCATATAAAACAATTCCTGATGAGGAGAAGCTAGAGTCCTATAGTCCACTCGGGCAAATCACTTTGAAAGTCAAGAGAGTGGAGGCCTCCCATGCTTAGCAGTAAGTTGGACTGTAAGGGGGGAGAGAGAGAGAGAGAGAGGTAGCAGGATCGCACACCTTGGAAAGCTTGTTTACAGTTCGGCAATTAAAGATCCAGGAATAAAGACATAGAAATATAATGTACCTCACCATCTATTTGAATAGTTTGGCATAAAAAAATTAGAGTCTCCGGGAATAATGAGAGTTCCCACTTACATGTCAGGAACCTCTTCACAAGATAATATAGAAAATTCCAGGAGGCAGCTCAAGAGAGATTGATGGCAACGAGCCAACCACTAGTTCTCTACTTTTCTATGTGGGCTAGGATTTTCCTTTCTAGGCCTGCTTTCTCTCCTGGAATTGTGCATTGTGAGCTTAAAGTGTGGGCTCTATGAGATAGGAAAAGTCTGAAAATCAATTAATTTATTTTTATTAGAAAATTTTAAACAGAATGAAAAATGAAGAACTAAATTGAGAAGCATGAAATACCTAGCTTAGCTACTAGGGGAGACATTATAATTTATAAAAGATTTATATCTATCAAGATTATCAAATTGGGTGGGGACTTGTTTTATAGAGGTGGATGAAGATTTGATGGGAGAAAGGCAAATCCATAGGAAGGTGGATGAGTGGGTGGCCATTTGAAGGTGCTGGAGAGAAGAGATGGCCTTTGGCAAAATTTTTTGGGTCAACCGGATTAATTCTCCTAACCTGAGGGCCAGGGCTTGGCCTGATCGTATTTTAAAGCTATAGTAATAATTTCTTACAAGGGAACTCAGTTTGCTGCAACAACAAAGCATAATATAGTTAATTATTACAACATTTGTCTAGACCAACGCATAATAGCTAGCTCTGCGGTGCTGCATTATCCTTTGATTCTTTTTCTTATGGAAGTAATGGCAGGAGGAATGCTCTGTTCATGCCTGAAGAAGTTATCAGGATCTACTCTGGTCTTAACTCGTACCAATCTGTAGAAGTTATCCTTGAAGTATTTGGTACCCCAAGCACTTGATTCTTCTACTATTGGTCTAGTTCTATTGTTCATGCCCAAATCAAGATCCCTGTAATTGGCATAGGCTTCCCTTGGATTCATGGAAACATAAGGAGTCATGTACTCATAGACCTTCTTAATCCAATCAATATGCTTTGCAGCATTCTCTGAAACATCTTTCCAGCTGCTCATGTAGGCAATCAAGAACAAATTACCCTTTCTATGAGGGTAAGGAGTCTGAGACTCTGAAATTTTGCTCATCACCCCACCATAAGGAACCAATATAATCCTTGGACTTTCTTCCGACGTTAACAACATTTCAAATAACCCTTCAAGTGCGGTTTCCGATATAAGCTCTTTGGCGTAGTCTGACTTGATTTTGAAGTAGTTTTTGAATAGATTCTTCCGTTCAAGTAAAATTTCAGGAGATGTATTGTTAGGAAGGTAAGCCTCATATAGCATTGAATCGATCCAGCTTGATTCCATACAATCCTTCCTTGTCAAACCCAGTTCAGGGAGACTTTCTTGCATCACATGGAGCAGCCTGGTGGCACCACCAAGAAACAAAGCTTTATAGGTAGTCGATACGGTTCTTTTACCCTTATCACTAGCATTAGCCAATCGAATGACAACTTGAAGGTAGAGATCCTCGTCAAGTTTGTCAGCAATTTGTTGCCATTTACAGAGGAGCTTAATAGCACCTTGTTCCAAGGTCTTGGAAACTTCAAAAAAAGTCACAGTTGGTGGCACAGGAACCACTTTTACTTTCCAGGCAGTGATGATTCCAAAGCTTCCTCCTCCACCTCCTCTAATTGCCCAAAAAAGATCTTTTCCCATGGCTTTCCGGTCAAGCACTCTTCCATGGGCGTCTATTATACGAGCATCGATGACATTGTCCGCAGCAAGGCCATATTTTCTGAAAATAGGGCCATATCCACCTCCTGCAATGTGCCCACCAACACCCACAGTGGGACAAATACCTGCCGGGAAGCCATGATTTTTACTTCTCTCTGAAATTCGATAGTAAAGTTCACCAATTGTGGCACCAGCCTGAACCCATGCATTATTAGCATCAATATCAACGCTGATGGATCGAAGATTGCCCAGGTCTATAACAATGAAAGGAGTCTCAGTTTCAGAGACATAAGAGAGTCCCTCATAGTCATGCCCTCCACTGCGAACTCGTAGGTGAATTCCAAGCTGTTTTGAGCAAACAACAGCAGCTTGGATATGGGTTTCCTGCAAAGGTGTGAAAATAAATTCAGGTTTCGGTGTTGAAGGCAATGCAAACCTGAGATTTTGAGCTGAAGATAGTAAGATAGTAGTGAACAGAGAATTGTTTCGTGTGTACAAGACGGTGGAAAAAGGAACGGAGATCTCATAATTTTTTGAGAGACATTGCAGAAAACTATCCTGAAGTGGTAGTGAAACTATCAGTGGTGGATATAGAAGCAGGACTCCTGATATCAGAAGCAAGCAAGAGCTTGAAAGAACCATCTTCCTGTTTTGTTTTTTTTTGCTCCTATAGCTTTTAACCTTGAAATTTATCATTGTTAAACAAAAATGTTAAGATTTGAAATCTATTATTGACGAGAGAAACAACAATATTAATTTAATTCAATTATGGTTCCTTGAAATTGAATAATGTAACGTGCTTTGTGGCACATATAAACAAAGAACATAAGGAAAAAGGATTTAGCATGCGTGATAATTAAAATAATTATTCAAGTTCTAACTTTTGGTTAGTGGGATGAGATCATATCGTGAGTGCGGGTCTGTTTGAACATAATTTATTGTGGGGATTTGTTTTTGATTCGGTTTGGTTTTTTAATTTAAAATCGAAACCGGGAAAACCTGCATATATTTTTGAGTTTTTTTTGTGATTTATAACTGGCTTTCTAAAGCCTTGTAAACGATATAAAAAACATGTTCTAATTGTTCAATTTTCCTTTAAAATTCTATTTTCTCAAAACCCTAGTCAAGAAGCATTGCTGAAAAAATCCTTAATAGATTGCAAAACTCTCCCTGCAAGAAAACATCACTTCAGTCTTTTAATTTGCAAATCAACAAAACATAATTCCTTTACCTAGTGTCCTTTCCAGACAAAACATCAATAATTAAGGGGAAAAAAATTATTATATTAATCTGGATTAAAGACTAATGGTGTTTATTAAGTAATCAATCAACAAAGTTTATTAAAAGACAGAAAACTATTGTTGACAGAGACAACCACTGCTACAAAAACTAAATAAATCTAAATTCAATCCCAGAAAAGAAAACAACCATCTACTATCAAACAATATAAGCCACTATCTATGATATTCCGAATGAAATCTCATTGCTAGTTCATAGCAAAATATTTCTTGCCATAAACTTGGCAAAGAAATAGTTACCTTGATCTCAAGACAGAGACGACTGCAACAAAGAAACGGAGACGATGGCACTGAAGAGACAAAGAAACGGAGAGATTGAGAGGAGCAGGAGGGGCTTTGATTTAGAGATTGACAGAGATTGATTTAGATTGAGAGATTAAGATTTAGATTAAGAGATTAAGAGGGTAGTGCTAAATAAAATGCCAAAATACATTTTCTTTCTAAAAAATGTCATTTTTATTTATCTCTTAAAAAAAAATCAAAACCAATAGACCAATAAAATGTAAATCAATTAAATAAAAAAATTACATCAAACTTTTTAAAGAAAAAATAAAGCATTTATTTCTCACATACCAATTTTTCAAATAATTTTTTTTCCATTGGAGTATAAATAGCTCTTCAAACTATATTTATATTATTTAATTTTTTTTATATTAATTTAGCTCTTCAAAATAGCTTTTCTAAGAGATGCTCTGACTACCTTGAAGAACTCGGAGATAAAGACTGGAGAGAGCTTCAGAGTTCAAAGTCCAAACTTTTGTCATGAGCTTGTAGGTTCGAAAGCAAAATTCTTAATTTATAGTACCTTGTTTTAACTTGTTTAGATACAATGTTCTAGTAGATATTTTTATAAACTAGTAAAATAAATATAAGTCTAGAAAAAAATCTGATCATATCAAAGAATATTAGTTCCTTAAAACGCACATTACATGAAATGAAATTCAATCCCTAAATCAAATTTAAATTTTTTTATGTAATTCTATATGCAATTTTCTTATGGAAAGCCATTCCATTGTTTATTGGATAGTTATATCTCTTGAAATTATATTTAATAGTTATTACTTGAGTCAATTTTATTTTTTTTTAGGATTTTTAGGATTTATTATTTTATTTCAGATTTTGTTTTAATTTCTTTAATGCCTTTAAATTTTAGATTGTTTTATAGTAGAGGTGGACTTTTCTAGCTAATTTAAAAGTCTTGGAAACCTCTTGAAGTTTCAGCCCTCGTGTAATTGTTTTCTTTGTTAATTTAGAGTTCATTTGCAACTCTTTTAATTGTACGTCTTTTCTACGTTCTTGTTGTAATTTTAGCTTTTACCTGTATCATATAGCCTTGGGACTTAATTGTATCTTTTACCTGCATCGATCATTGTAGCTTTAGGCAAGCTCGCTGCTCATATAACAAATCTAGAAAAAAAGAGAGAGAGAGAGAGAGAGAAAGACTTGCATTATAGAATTTGAAACCCGAAACAACAAAAAATCATTACAAATGTTCCAACTTGCAATTATGACAAACCTTCAAATAATGCAGGCACGTGTAATCAAAATATACACAATATTTAAAATCCCAGATGCATAATTGCTTTCGTTGGTCTGTGACTATATATGAATACCTGTAACTTCCCTAAAAATCGAACATGGCCACATCAAACCTCCTCCAAGAAATATCTATTAGTATTCTATACGTTCCATTAACCCAATTTAGTATATTACTATAGTTAATGAGGATAGTTTTATTACAACAAGAGGCCATGTCAAAGTTCAGTATGAACAATGCGGTCGTTGTTGGAATCTGCAAGCTCAACCTTTTCTTCTGTCACGTCGTTGAGAATGTAGTCTTGGGAAACTTCTGTCTGCTCGAAGAAACTATAGTCTTTTTCATGGGAAGTTAAGCAATCAGCTGATGGGTGAACAATGCCATATCCAAAGCCTTCGGCCGAATTGCAGTAGGTCTCTACTGTGCCAGCCTCCTTCTCCAAGTTTACGTTGCTCAGGACTATGGTGCTGCAAGGAGCTGTGTCACTGCAGGAAAACTTCATCGCTTTTGCACTCTTTGTAGTCCCACTAATATTGCGGTACATGATCTCGCTAATTCTTACTGCTGATGTCTAAAAAAAGGAGCAAAATTCTGATCAGATGAATAGGATAGTTATTAAAGACTAGGTTGTCAAGTATGAATCTAGCACAAAAAATGGAATACGTACCTGGTTCTGGCACGATTTCGGGGAATCGCAGTAGAATTGGTCAATGATAATGGGGTTATCAACATTGTCCATCCTGACATTTTCAAAACGTACCCCGCGAACATAACCATTACCTCCCTGCAGCATATAGAGATCCAGAGAGGATATTAGCAGGGGATTTTAGATGCACACTCCGTCGAACATTCCTCAAGTCTTGTATGAGAATATAATTTAAGCACTTCCAGAATCCGAACAGTTTTAACTACGTCCTAGAGTATTACCTGCCAAGTCTTAATCCTGACGCCATTCATTGTCTCCCTGATAAGTGCAGTATCCAGGACCACCTTTGTGACTATGCCTGTTGAGTTGTCCTTCCCTAGACTTCCAATGCTGAGTGACAGAATTTAAAGAAAAGGGTTAATAATGAAAACTTAGAATTTTAGTCCCAGCTTTTCTGTAGATAATGGTGAAATTTGGCCTAAAACATCTTCCTTTATGGGATATGACATGATGGCTAGAATCTCATATTTAACTCAACCTGACTCCATGTCCAGGTCCACAATATATTCTCTTCATCTTAATCGCAGAGCTACCGTTGACAATCGAGATGCAATCGTCACCTGAAAATACCATAGAATCAACAAGATATGCAACCTGTCAGAAAGTTTGCCAATAATATCCCCAAGATCTCCATTCTATTTATGATATTCTTTACTTGGAGAATAGATGAGGAAAATAATGAGGTTAGGGTCTAAAAACCTGTTCCGATTTTGCAATCCTGGAGAACCACATTAGTTGATTGAGTAATATGGATTCCATCAGTGTTAGGGCTGTCTCCAGGTGATGAGACACTAACTTTAGATATTCTCACGGATGCTGACTTGGAAATCACAAAATTCATCTGCTGGCTGTTCTTTATAGTAAGACCTGTTACTTTCACTGCTGAGCTTGAATCAATGGTCAATGCCTGCAAAGGCCTCATTTGTTAAGTCCCTGACAATCTGCATAGTTTTTTTTTCTCCCCGGAAGGATGAATTATATAATGAAGGGAAAAGGATCCTTACTGTTGGTGCTCCTCTGCAGGGCTGTAAAGAAAGAAAAAAGAGTGTTAAATCCTGACCAATTCAAGTAGCGAAGCATGGATTAAACTATAGACTAGAATTTTTGAATAATCACATTGGACTTGTTCTTTTTGCAAGATGACGCCCACCATTTGCTGCCTGATCCATCAATTACTCCATTCCCTTGGAAGAGGACTCCGTTCAGCTTAGAGAAATCAAGCCATAGTCGAGCGAGATTGGGGTCCCAGTTCTTAGGCTCATCAGGTGCTACAATTGTTCCATCTATCTGCAAAATCGTAATGACAACAAATTGTTAAAGGTAAGATTATAATGCAACTGATTCGACAACATCTGCCAAGAAAGTGACAGCAATTTCTGAAATATAACTTTGGATAGATTTCACTTGAAGAAACGTAGAAAATTACCTGGATGATCAGCTTATCTTCACAAGGGCCCTTAAATCTTGTTGCATTAACTAAATAACGGCGCCCGGAGGGAACCAAGAATACTGATTTTGGTATAGCACAGGCAGTGCCCCAAGCTTTTACAAATGCCTGGTAATATCAGAACAGAACATGTAACCTGATTAGGACTATAGTCAATGTTGTTTATTTAGCTTTAGTCTAGCAGATATATAATTTAGGGAATATGTGAGATTCAAAAAGTGGACTATAACCTAGAAAGATCAATCATTAAAGTAAGTGACACGGTACCGAAAACCTTTAAAATAATTTCAAGATTTCTAATATGCACCTGGGTGTCATCAGAAATTCCATCTCCAACAGCACCAAAGCTATCAACATTCACAAGAACCTTGCCACCTCGTTCACTAGTCCATGACGGGATATCGAAAAGTTCCACATCATCTTCATCATCTATCTCAAAGTTTTCAAGCTCCTCAAGCATGGCAAAGTTGTTATACACCAAGTTTTCAGCAACTCCATTAACCAATATCAGCAAACCAAGCAAGGTAATGATGAATAATTTATCCATGATTGTGTAATGTGGATGTTGCCCTTGAATGATTGGTTCATATAAATTTTTCCAAACATTGGATTTTAATTTATATGTGCATATTAGATTTGGAAATGAAGGGTTTTGTGGGCTTATGTCTTGGCTTAAAAGTTCATGAAGGAGCTACCTTCTTTACAAGCCTCGGACTTAAAGTACAAGGGAAATAAGAGTTCTTTGCTTTACTCTTCAACCAATAAACACAGGTTCACTTTCTGCCTTTGCCCTGTCTTAGTTTCCAAGCAGTAATGACTAGTGCCTCCAAAGCTTGCTCCTCACCTCCTCTAATGGTCCAAAAAGAACTTTGTCTGCCATAATCAGCTCTTCCATGAACATTACTTCTACGAGCCTCGAGGACATTGTGTGCAGCAAGGCATTTTTTTCTCAACATGGAGCTGTATGCACTTCCAGTTCTGTATATTGTGAAGTTCACTGATTACGGCCCCTGCCTGAGCCCCCATGTATGACTGTTAGGTTCTGCTTTTGACCCTGTAGCTGTAAGGATGCGAGTGATATGATCTTAGAATCAATAGCGCAGCTTGGATCCCTTGGCTGAGAAGAGTGACCTGTTTAACATTCGGTTTCCAGGAATTAATATCAAAATTTTATGGGACCAAAATTATATATCATTATTTTTTTTATCTATTTTACTAAAATTATTTAATAAGGAAAGTTATTGAAAAAATGATGCTTATTTTAATAAAAATCTGAAAAACATACAAATTTATATTTTAAATTATTTAATTAGAAACCGAAAAAGATATTTAATTAATTTTATATCTAATATATATATATATATATATGGATATTTTTAGATTAAAATTATATTTAAATATTTTATTTATAGTATTTATCACATTTATATCAAGTGCCTTGGATTTATCTTTGTTTTTACATTCTGCATTCATAATTAAGAGGGTTATGAATTTAACTTTGATCTTCACTTATATCAGGCAACTGGATCCATTCCTTAAACGCCTAATACACTTGGTCTTGCCTTCCAAAATTCAACACGACTTCTTGTTTTGGTGGTTTCAATATAATTTGCCTCTAAAAAATCTATATTCGGGGCCTAACAGTGGCAAAATTAAATATTGCTAACAAAGGCATGGCTTTGAAGGCAGATTTTTTATTTCTTTCTGACTAATTCCAACTCAACAGCATTATATTATATTATATTATATTATTTTTTGTTAGTGCCCAAGAATAGTTATAGAAAAGACAAAAACATGTTTGATTGCAAAAATAAAAATAAAAACATAAAATATATTTGTTTTTAAGACAGCTTTGTAGTGAATTTCTGTCATTTGAAAATAATATAGGGGCATGTACCTTCTGTCTCCATTGTATTTATCTCTGTACTAACCAAATGCTTAGTGCTTTAAATGGACTTATGATGAAGACATAATTAGCTATACATTTCTAACATCTTGCGAAAGGACGTCAACTATTGACCTGATCTTTTGTTCTTCTAGGTTCTCGCCTTAACCTTATATGTCCTATTTTCAGTTAATTTTTCATATTATTGCTGACATTGTGATGCGGTTTGTTATTGTGCATGCATATTGAAGAAGCAAGCATGCCTTAACTAACTAATGGCAAACCAGCTGACATTTGCAGCATATGACCACAATATCAACTTTCTACGTTGATTTTAGCTCACAGGAGAGCATAACTATTGCATCATATGTATCACTTCCCTACAAATTACTTTTGGCTATAAATATTTCCTAGGCATGATATAAAATTACTCTTCAATCTCTTTTTCTCATGGAAGGTGCAAGCGGTGGAATGCTGTGTTCATGCCTGAAGAAGTTGTCAGGGTCAGCTTTTGTCTTCACTTTTACTGATCTTTTGAAGTTACCCTGAAGAAATTGGCACCCCAAACGCTTGCTTCTATGAAGCTTGTGGTAGTCTTCTTGTTCATCCCCAAATCAAGGCATGTTATACCTAAGATCAATGCCTAGAATTAAGAAAACACTGTGTGACGTGGTTCGGCTGATTACTTACACCCACGAAACTAATAATTTTACTCACAAAAGATAAAACAGAAAATTACATCAAAAGGAAAGAGACTATCTCAACTCAGCTCACAAGCCCTCTGTAACTTTCACCTCACTTATCACTATCATTCTGTGTTTCTTGTTCGGTGTCTATGGCTCTTACAAAACCCTATATTTATAGTTGAAATGGGGAGCACACACCAGGATTCTTTCCTTATGATTTGGTAGATAATTTTCCCTATGATTTGGTAGATAATCCCCTAAATATCTTCCCTGAAAATCCATTCCTTTTCAGCTTGATTTGCAGCTGGTATTGAGCCTAATTTGTCTCCATTCACAACAAGGTCCCCACGGAAAGGTGTCATGTACTTGTAAACGAAGTTTCCTAGTCAAATCTATTTATGCTTTGCCCAATCCTCAGAAGGATTAAGCCAGATGGTGAAGTAGCCGATCATAAGCAGATTACCTTTCCTATGAGGGAAGGGAAGATGAGATTCTGATATCTTGCTCCTCTTCTGGAAAACCAGCTGACATTTGCAGCATACAGACTCCTAATATAAATTCCAAGCTGTTTTGAGCATATAACAACAGCTTCGACATGATATTGATGCATGTTAAGACATCATCAAGTGAGCAGCAAACATGCACTGATTCCAGAATCAAATCTGAGCAAACATAGCAAGGAACACTGTCAAAGTGCAGAATCTTTGAAGTGTTCCTGGCTATATTAGCTGCAGATTTGGTAATTCTGGAATCAGTGCATGATTGCTGCTCACTTGATGGTCTTGACAATGCAAAGTTGGGAAGATAAAGTCAGGTCTCCGAACTGATGGCAAGGTGAACCTCAAGTTTTGAGAAGCAGAGTGCAAAATAGTGGTGAATGAAGGGTTGTTTAGGGTGTAAGAAGTAGTGGAAAATGAGATGAAATTGTTAGTTTCTTGAGAGACATTGTAGAAAACTATTTTGGATTGGAAGCAATGAAAATATCGATGGTGATAACAGAAGAACCAGAAGTATTGAGTAATGAAAGAGAAAGAAGGAACCATATTGCTGCTATTCTTGCTTCTCTGCTTTGCATTTTACAATCGGTCTGAGCATTCCTCTACCTCTACGAATCCGAACATCACTTTAGCTCAGCCAGTATTATTTAGTCAGGAGTCTCTTTTAACTTTTTGTTGGCTTGTTTTTCTTTGAGAAGGCTGAAGAGGAGCATAAACCCATTGGATTCCTTAACTAGCAAGGTTCTAAGAATAGGTTCTGATTGATTTGAACTAACAAACTCGGAATTTCTTCTTTTGAGAATGAAAGATGGAATTCTGACTGTTGCAGCTTTAGCTTGGCCAAAGGTATGTGCCTAGCTAAGTTGAGTCCAGATATGCTTAGTCTTGATGTATGAAAACTGGTCCGGAAATACTCTAAAGGTCGAGTTTGTTAGGCATGAAATCGATATATGCGTGTGCGATGCAAAACCTAACAAGTAGATTTTATAAGTAATTCAGGTGCTAATCTCAGAATTGTCTATCTGATGTCTGTGTTCTTCTATAAGACATTCTCTGCGTTTCCGGAAAAAAAAAAAAAGTTGATTGATTTGCACACTAAAGATCGTCATTGCTTTGAAAAGTGATGCTACGCTGATGTGTAATTTATGATTCTTTTTTTCTACTTTTCTAATTGAAATTATAGTTATAAAACAACATCTGGAGTGATTCAGAGCAAAGTGTAGCACAGAAGTAGAGAGGTTAATCTATAAAAAAAAAAAAATGAAAGGTAAAAATGATATTATTTTGAATAAAATAATTTATTTTTTTTCCAAAAAACAATAGTTTTTTAGCAGGTTTAACCTGGTTTATTCATCTTAGGCTAACCCAAGATTTTTAATGGGTTAAACCAAGTTTATCTTTTCTTAATTTTTTTTTAAACTCGGACTAATGTATCTTTAGATCAATTAGATCCCGAGTTAACCACCAGTCTAGATTTTATAGCTAGAATCAATGACACATACTTGTCCACAGCCACGTAGTAAATTTTTCATTTGTAATTTAGACTTCACTTGCATCAATGAGTTGGATTTATCTTTCAAAAACATGACAGTTAAAATACTTGCCGGGAAATCTTTTTATTACCCGTGTCAAAGTCAAGAATTCCAGAGAACTATAGACATAAGACATCAAGATTTCTAACATCTTGCCAAGGAAATAATTTGCTAACTGGTCAATTATTTCGGCACCGAATCCTGTGATACTGTTCAGGATGACGTCTTAAAATGGAAAGTAAAAATTGGTATGGAAACACTGTTTCTTTAATACATTTCTTTAAAATTTCTTATTCCTGTTTATACTAAACTTTAAACTCTATATATATATAAAATTCCTGGCTGTGATCTGATGGAGACGAGTATGGTGCACCTACCAAACATATCTGTAGCCATGAATTCTTCTTCAGTTTCTCATGGAAAGTGGGAGAGGTGGGATGCTTTGTTCATGCCTGAAGAAGTTGTCAGGATCAACTTTGGTCTTCACCAGTACCAATCTCTTGAAGTTATCCTTGAAGTATTTGGTGCCCCAAACACTTGCTTCCTTAAAGCTTGTGTTAGTCTTCTTGTTCATGCCCAAATCAAGGTCCCTATAATTGACATATGCAGTCCTTGGTTGAATAAGGTTTCATGTACTCATAAACGTTCCTAATCCAATCTAGATGCTTTGGATCATTCTCTGAAGGATGATCCCAGCTGGTCATGTAGCGGATCATGAACAGAGTACCCTTTCTATGAGGGAAAGGAGTCTGATTTTCTGAAATTTTGCTCATCATTCCACCATAAGGAGTCAACGCTATATTAGGGCTCTCTTCTTCTAACAACCTTTCCCATAAACCTTCAAGTATGGTTTCAGATATGGGTTCTTTTGCATAGTCTGACTTGGCTTTGAAGTAACCCTTGTATAAATTCTTCCTTTCAAGTAGAAATTCAGGTGTTGTATCATTGGAGTATCCAGCTACAAAGAGCACAGAATTGATCCAGCTTGTTTCAATACAATCCTGTCTTGTCAAACCCAATTCAGGGAAGCTGTCTTGCATTACTTGGAGGAGTCTTTTGGCATCACCAAGAAACAAGGAAATGTAAGTGGTTGATACTGTTCTTTCTCCTTCGTTACCAGCACCAGCCAATTGTAAGTGAACTCTGATGAAGAGATCCTCGTCAAATTTATCAGCAACTTGTTGCCATCTATTAAGGATTTTGATAGCACCTTGTTCCGGGGTCTTAGTAATCTGAAAAACTGTCACAGTTGATGGAACTGGAACCAATTTTACTTTCCAGGCAGTAATGATTCCAAAGCTGCCTCCTCCACCTCCTCTAATTGCCCAGAAAAGATCTTTCCCCATGGCTTTCCTGTCAAGAACTCTTCCATGAACATCAACTATGCGAGCGTCGATCACATTGTCTGCTGCTAGGCCATATTTCTCATCAGATAACCATAAGCTCCTCCTGTGATGTGCCCACCAACACCTATGGTGGTACAAAGACCAGCTGGGAAACCATGAGTTCTGCTTTTCTCAGCAATTCTATAGTAAAGTTCACCATTTGTAGCCCCCGCTTGAACCCATGCGCTGTTATCATCGATATCGACACTAATGGATCGAAGGTTGGCAAGGTTTACAACAATGAATGGTTTTTCAATTTCAGAGACATAAGAGAGTCCCTCATAGTCGTGGCCTCCGCTAAGGACTCTAAGATGAATTCCCAGCTGCTTTGAGCAAATAACAGCAGCTTGGATGTGAGATTCCTGTAATGGAGTGAATATAAACTCTGGTTTTGGTAGTGAAGGCGTTGTGAATCTGGGGTTTTGAGCAGAAGATTGCAGAATAGTAGTGTATGAAGAGTTTTTTGGAGTGTAAAAGATGGTGGAAAAGGGAAAGGAGAATTCAGAATTTTTTGAGAGACATTGCAGAAAGCTATCCTGAATTGGAAGCGAGAGTAACAACGAAGGATGTAAAAATAGAAAAACAAAAAATAACAGAATGGAAGAACCTGAACAGGCCATTTTGCTTGTTTTTCCTGCTGCCTAGGCCTGTGTTTCAAGAATTTGTGTTGCAAGATTTGTCTTAAAGAGAGCTGTGATCCGTGTATCATTTGTCAAAACTCTATTTAATACTCTGTTTTCGGGGAACACAAGCCCTCTAAAATAGATTTGCTTGTCCATGACCATACATACCGTTACAACACTACTTAGATTTGATTTTTACTGCACATCAATTGCAGAATGTTGACCAAATAGCTGATTAAAACTCCAGTTAGTTGGTATAGACAAACTTATTTATTAACATGTTCTAATCACATTTGGTTCATCGAATCTTGTAATAATTGACTTTTCCAATAGCACATTTAGACTTGTAATCATTTGGAAACATAGTGCAAACTATGTTTTATAAAAATTTATTTTAAAAAAATTATATGTTTTGGATCGTTTTAATACGCTAATTTCAAAAATAATTTTTAAAAAATAAAAAAAAAATCATTTTGATTCATTTCGGCACGAAAAACATTTTAAAAAGCAATATCAACCACACTTCTAAATAGGCACTAACAATTCAACTCGAGAAGATAATATGCACTTTGAGCTGATTTTTTAAAAAATAAAAAGAATTGACCTGACAAAAATTTTTTAACATTTAAAATTTTCAAAACAATATAGTTTTTTATTATTTTCAATAAATTTTTTTCTTACTCGCTCAATTTATAACATACGATCTGATTTTCAAACTCATGATTGACACATTCTTCATATTTTTATATCTTTATGAATTCAAAATTATATACAAACTTTTTCACCTAAATAATAATAATAATTTAAAAAAAGTCACTTATATAAACAAAACAAAGTTCTACGCAACATGATAACATAATTAACCTCATAATATAAATTGATTATCTTAATACAAGAATTAATACAAATATCATAGCTGTAAAGGAAAAAATATTAATTACAATCAAAAAATAAGTTTTAAAAGTCCAACAAAAATGTTATGTTATAAGCCTGAAATTAATAAATAATAAGATGATAAGTTCAACAACTTAGTAAGTGGATAATGTTTAATATACATATACGAGGTAATACAACAATAAAAAATATATATACAAATATGACTTAAAGTTCTTAGAGTAAAGTTTCTCAAATAAACCATAATAAGAATATCATAAGGTAAAGCTTATTGAAAAATCAAAATGTAATGAGTATGATGCTCCGTACTGTGAGAAAATCAATTGTTACAGGTCGGTGACTCTCCCAAATAATTAGGGTTCAAATACGATGTGTATAAAGACTAATACTACCTTGTTAACATGGATATTTTGACTCGCATACTATATATTCATATCATAATCAAACAGAAAAATTCATATGTTAAAGTTCAACTCATAACATAAATAAGAAATAAATAAAGAGCTATCAATTCAAAAATACATAATGGTTAATATCGAAGATTTAGTTTATGCTTAATCATAAATAAAAAATAAATAATAATATAAAAATTACTAAGAGGCACGATCAATTTTATATTAACAATTTAAGTATTTATATTAATCTTTTATTATATAAAAAATTATTTGCTCACTTAACTTAAAAGTAAAAATAACTTCGAAATATGTGCGGAATACAATTCTATTAATGTCCTAAAATCAAATGGTTTTTTAAAAATGTAATTCAATAAAAAATAAATTATAAAACTTAATAATAATTCACCAAATTAACCTTAATTACACGTAAAACCAATATAAAAAACTAAAATTACAGTTATGGACTAATATGAAATCTTCTTATATTTTTAAAGATCAAGATGTATTTTTTTTCAAATTAAAAAATCAATCTAAAAATATTATAAATTCATAATTATACTAAAATTTTATCCATAATTCTTATTTAAATATCCAGAACCTCCAAAGACGTGGTTTCTTTTCCTAATAATTCTTACTCTATTAATTTTATTTTATTTTTAACATGAAATCAGGTTTAATAAACAATCTGTAGGCCTAATGTGAATACAACGTGTTTGACCAAACCATTCAGATTTTTTTAATGTTAGTGCCTGAACGTGACTTGTCTTTTTGCAATCTTTGCAGGTGGATAGAAAGAGACTTTATAGAGAACATGGAACACAAAATCCAAGCATATCTACCGTATAATCAGGGGCGGAGCTAGTTGTATTTTACAGGAGAGGTCAAAATTAATATAATAATATATATTATTTAAAAATTTATTTATTTAAATTAAAAAATATTAAATAAAAAAAAAATTAAAATGTTTTGCAATAACTCGGACCCTGCTTGCCCTCTCCTTAGTTCCACCCCTCTTATAATATAAAGAAAGGGCAATAAATATGTAGACTTGGAGTTGGAGGGGTGTCAACCACAAAGTCATATCTTACTATGGATTGAAACTTTGTCTGGCATTGTATTTCTATTTTTATTTAAATATATTTTAAAAGTATATTTAATTTGAAAAAATATTAAATTAAATTTTTAACATTTTTTAATGGTTTTAACATTGATAATATATATATATATATATATATTTTCAAGTAAAAAATATTTATAAAAAAATATTACATTATAATATCAAACATACATTTAATGCCTTTAATCTTCTCATAAAAATTCAAAATTGATTTCAACACTCAAGATCCTCATTTCTTTGAAAAATGATGTTATGTAGATGTATAATTTATGGGGGAAAAAATCTACTTTTCTGATTAAAACTACAGTAAATTTTGCATTTGTAATTTAGAAAAAGAAAAAAAAAAAAAAAGAGGAGAAGAAGACGTTAGTTCAACTTTAGTCTTCACTTGCATATATGAGTTGGATAAAACATCCACGACACCCCAAATACTTGCCGAGTAATCTTTTTATTACCACATTGTTCAAATGAAGAATTTCATAAAATGGTATCAAGATTTCTAACATCTTGCCATTTGCTATCTGGTCAAAATGCCTGAAAAACAAACTAAACATTCTAAATTTTAATCATTAATATGAAAATAATTAGAGAGTTAATATAAAATACAAATAACATTAGAACTTCTAAAAAAAAAAGGAAAAAAAAACGATAACAAAAATATTTATTTTTTCAAAAAAGCTCCAGCATTAATTTCTTATTACTATTTACATCAAAATTTAAACGATATTAAAAAAAAAATCCTGGCTGCGATCTAATGGAGACAAGGATGGTGCACCTACCAAACATATCTCTAGCCATGAATTCTTCTTCAATTTCTCATGGAAAGTGGAAGAGGTGGGATGCTCTGCTCATGCCTGAAGAAGTTGTCAGGATCAGCTGTGGCCTTCACAAATGCCAATCTGTAGAAGTTATCCTTGAAGTATTTGGAACCCCAAACACTTGCTTCCTTAAGGCTTGTGTTAGTCTTCTTGTTCATGCCCAAATCAAGGTCCCTATAATTGACATATGCAGTCCTTGGTTGAACATATGGGGTCATGTACTCATAAACCTTCCTAACCCAATCTAGATGCTTTGCAGAATTATCTGAAGGACTTGTCCAGATGGTCATGTAGTGGATCATGAACAGGTTGCCCTTCCTGTGAGGAAAAGGAGTCTGTTTTTCTGAGATTTTGCTCATCATTCCTCCGTAAGGAGTCAATGCTATTTGAGGAATCTCTTGTTCCAGTAACATTTTACATAATTCCTCAAGTGTGGATTCAGGAATTGGCTGTTTGGCAAAGTCTGATTTGGCTTTGAAGTAGTTTGAATATATATTCTTCCGTTCAAGTAAAAACTCTGGTGCTGTGTCGTTGGAGTAACCAGCCAAATGCAGCACAGAGTTGATCCAGCTTGTTTCAATACAATCCTGTCTTGTCAAACCCAATTCAGGGAAGCTGTTTTGCATTACTTGGAGGAGTTTTTTGGCATCACCAAGAAACAAGGAACCGTAGGTGGTTGATACTGTTCTTTTTCCTCCGTTACCAGCACCATCCAATTGTAAGTGGACTCTGATGAAGAGATCCTCGTCAAGTTTATCAGCAACTTGTTGCCATCTATTAAGGATTTTAATAGCACCTTGTTCCAGGGTCTTAGTAATCTGAAAAACTGTCACAGTTGATGGAACTGGAACCAATTTTACTTTCCAGGCAGTAATGATTCCAAAGCTGCCTCCTCCACCTCCTCTAATTGCCCAGAAAAGATCTTTCCCCATGGCTTTCCTGTCAAGAACTCTTCCATGAACATCAACTATGCGAGCGTCGATCACATTGTCTACTGCAAGTCCATATTTCCTCAACATAGAGCCATAAGCACCACCTGTGATGTGCCCACCAATACCTATGGTGGTGCAAAGACCAGCTGGGAAACCATGAGTTCTGCTTTTCTCAGCAATTCTATAGTAAAGTTCACCATTTGTAGCCCCCGCTTGAACCCATGCGCTGTTATCATCGATATCGACACTAATGGATCGAAGGTTGGCAAGGTTTACAACAATGAATGGTTTTTCAATTTCAGAGACATAAGAGAGTCCCTCATAGTCGTGGCCTCCGCTAAGGACTCTAAGATGAATTCCAAGCTGCTTTGAGCAAATAACAGCAGCTTGGATGTGAGATTCCTGTAATGGAGTGAATATAAACTCTGGTTTTGGTAGTGAAGGCGTTGTGAATCTGGGGTTTTGAGCAGAAGATTGCAGAATAGTAGTGTATGAAGAGTTTTTTGGAGCGTATAAGATGGTGGAAAAGGGAAAGGAGAGTTCAGAATTTTTTGAGAGACATTGCAGAAAGCTATCCTGAACTTGAAGTGAGAGTAGCAATGAAGGATGTAAAAATAGAAAAACAAAAAATAACAGAATGGAAGAGCCAGAACAGGCCATTTTGCCTTTTTTTTCCTGCTGCTTAGGCTTGGGCCTGTGTTTCCAAGAATTCGTGTGTTGCGAGATTTCTTTTATAGAGAGCTGTGATCTGCTGGGATTCTTATCTTAACATCACTACTTGGCACAACTTGTATCATTTGCTCAAAAATCTATTGAATATTCAGTTTTCAGGGAACTCGACTATAACAGATGAGTTTGTCAAAGACCGTATATAATTTTATTAACTTCAATTAGATTTGTTTTTTCCTGCATAATAATTGTGATATATAATAACTGTGATATCTTATTAAAAATATAATTATAACTGTCATTGATAGACTTTTTACTCGCATTTAATGCGTTATAATGACATTTGGGTCATCAAATTATTTAATTATTCACTCTTCAAATAACTCTCCTAGACGCAGTATGGATATCCCCGTCTTTGACCATGTCATCATAGAGTTATTTTTAATCTTAATGTTTGAAGAATAGCCTATAAAACCCTAAAAAAAAAAGACACAAGCAATCAGTTTGGTAATAGAATATTATATGCTCCCTGTTGACATTAGCTCTACATTGAGTTAGTTGAGAGTTTGTAGGAGAGATTTTAGCAATTGATTTACTTTATAGCCGTATAAATCCTAATTGTGGCAGAAATTCATAGTTTTTAAGAATCCCTTCTAGGAGTACTGTAAACTTAACACAATGAATGACATGAATGCAAATTCTAGATCTTTTCTTTCATTGATATGGTATCGGAGTGATACATAAAAAATTATTTTTTTTTAAATTAATGAAAGTTACTATTGTAACAATAGCAACAGCACAAAAGATGATGGCAACCCTTACTGATTTAGTAGAACAAAATCAACAAGAAACCACTGCTATCCTTAAAAATTTAACTACAAGAATTACTTAGGTTTTGTCACAAAACTAGATCCCAACCTCTGTAATAACATATGATGCTGCTACATCGATTACTATCAAACTTAACGGAACCAACTACGCTCTATAATCCCAAATCATCAAGATGTGTATCTCAGGAAAAGACAATCTAGGATATATAAATGGTGACCTTCCAAAGTTTAGAAGATGGAGGATAGAGAACTCTATTGTAAAGGGTTGGTTGATCAACTGAATGGACCCCTCCCTATTCAGCAACTTTATTCAGTTTCCAACGGTCAAATAGGTATGGAAATCAATTGCTACAACCTATTTTGACAAGAATGACAAATCCTAGGTATATGACTTGAAGAAATGGGTCACTCGAATAAGAAAAAATGGAGAATCCATCGAGTCATACTACAATGATCTTCAAGGCCTATGAAGGGAAATCGACTTTAGCCGCCCAAGTCCAATGAAGTGCACAATTGATATACAGAAATATAACACCTTGTTTCAAGAAGTTTGGGTTTATGTTTTCCTTGATGGATTAGATGTTAGATTTAATGAAATCAGGAGTGATGTACTTCAATTACAACCATTTCCAACTGTTGAACAAGCTTATGCCCATATCTGAAGGGAAGACATCAAACAATCAGTCTGCTCGCAACCACTAGTGGTCTTACTACTTCAGTTATGGCAACTAGAGAAGGGAAAACTAGTCCACTACTATATATGACCAAAGGACAAACAGGGTATGCAGCACCTAGGGAGGGGACCAATTTTTTTAACAAAAATTAAAGGATAGACAAAGGGTAGAGGATATGGTTGTTCTTATTGCAGGAACGTAAAACATACACTTGAAACTTGTTTCAAGCTACATGGCTATCCAGAATGGTGGAATGAACTCAAGGCAAAGAAACTAAAGGAAGCTAATGGTGGAACAGGATAAGCATCAATAGCATACGCAAAACCTAACTTTCTCTTACTCCTCTTGTGGAATCAAAAGCAGAGACTATTATTAATCACAGTGATCAAGGTAATGATTGTTATTACAACAATAGTGCTTTTATAATCTCTAAGGAACATAGAAAAAATGATTGGATACTAGACTCCTGTGCAACAAATCATATGATATTTAGTTCATATGATCTTGCCAATCACACAGAACCAAGAAGAACTAGTATTTCTAATGCTAATGCGGTCACGTATCTAGTTATATGGGCTGGAACAGTGCACTCGTCTTCGTCAATATCTTTACCCAATACTCTTTTAGTACTGTCTCTTACAAATAAATTAATGTTTGTGGGACAAGCTACTAAAAAATTAAACTGTATAGCATTAATGTATCCAACTTTTTATCTTTTTCAGGATATTCTCACGAATGAGATCATTGGGCGTGGTACTAAGAAAGAAGGGTTATACTACATGGATGATTTTAATTCTGGTAAAGTCAATACGATGAAACATTCATCCTGTACAAAGAAAAAACATATTTGGTTATGGCATGCTTGGTTGGGACACCCGTCATTTAGTTATATGAGGCAGTTATTTCCATAATTATTTTTTAGTCTGAGTTATTTAGAGTTTAAATGTGAAAGGACCATCTCATATCACAACAATACACGGTATATGTTGGTTTGTGACTTTTATAGATGATTGCACCTGAATGACATGGTTATGTTTGCTGAAACATAAAGGTGAGGTATTTGGTGTATTCTGTGCCTTTCATGCTATGATCTAGAACTAATTTTCAGCAAAAATCAAGTTCCTGATTTCAGATAATATAGGAGAATATGCAAACCAAGATTTTGTGAAATATTTTTAGAAATATGGTCTCCTCCATGAATTATCTTACAGTTAAACTCCACAACAAAATAGAGTGGTCGAACAAAGAATAGACACATTCTGGAAACTGCTCGTGCATTACTAATTAGGGCATACGTACCTCACCACTACTAGGATAAAACTATAGTAACCGTTGTCTACCTACTGAATTGCATGCCTTTTAAAATCTTAAGAATTCAAGACTCCATTACAGGTTGTGTCTAATCATGCTACATTACCATTTGTACTCATGTTTCCCCACGTGTTTTTAGATGTGTAGCATTTGTCCAACTACATAAAAACCAACAAAGCAAACTAGATTAATATGCTGATCAGTGCATTTTTCTAGGGTATGGTACAAATAAGAAAGGCTACTGTTGCTATAATTATACCATAAAACATACCTACATCACAATAGATGTTACATTCTTAGAATCTGAGAATTATTACTCATCACTAGTATCCAATTCTCCTCTTTAGGAGGAGATATAAAAGAAAGAACAGAAGTGGTGGGACTGCCTAGTTATAAAACCAACAATAATAATGACAAAAAGGGATGTTATAGGTGTTGTTGATCTTCCTGCAAAAGTCGGGGTACCAACAGTAATAGTGGCAGAAAGGGATGATACAGTGGATAATACAGCTATAATAGAAAAAGATGTTGCAGGAAGTGTTATAACAGACGATGCAATAGTGCTAGAAAATCTTGAACATCACACGCCCAGCAGACAAACCCCTCTAATCCTTGTACCCGACAATGATCATTCTTCGCTAGAGAATATCTATGAGGTAACCTCTCTTTCTTCACCTTCTAACCCTATTCTGGATACTCCTATTAGTTATCAATTACTTACCAAACATAATAGGGGTAAGCCTCCAGCTCAATACTCACCCAGCATTGAAGGAAAACAATCACAATATCCTATCTCTAATCATGTAACTACTCAAAAGCTGACCAAACCTCTTAGAGACTTCACCGATAAGCTATTTGCTTGTCATATCCCTCATGAAATTCAGGAAGCCTTGACTAATTCTAGATGGACACAAGAAGTAGAGGAAGAGATGGAAGCAGTGGAAAAGAACAGAACATAAAAACTTATTCCACTACCGGAAGGGAAGATGATAGTTGTGTATAGATGGATTTTCTTTATTAAACACAAAACAGATGGATCAATTGATCAATATAAAGCAAGATTGGTAGCCATGGGATATATATAGAAATATGGAGTGGACTATCATGAGACATTCTCTCTAGTAGCAAAACTAAATACTGTCAGAGTATTATTATCTTTGGCAGGAAATTTAGATTGGTCACTACACCAATTTGATTTCAAGAATGCTTTCCTTCATTAAGACCTTAAAGAGGAAGTGTATATGGACATCCCATCAGGGTATTCCTCATCCCTTACTTCTAGAATTGTTTGCAGATTACAAAAGGATTTATACGAGTTGAAACAATTACTATATGTTTGGTTTGGCAGGTTTAGTATGGCTATGAAAAAATATGGTTTTCAACAAAGCAACTTTGATCACATTTTATTCCTAAAACAACAACAGAGAAAGGTAACTACCTTAATAATTTATGTGGATGACATGATCATTACTAGAGATGATACAAAAGAAATGTATAAGTTATAGAAACAATTGGCTACTAAGTTTAAGATGAAGAGCTTGGAAGGACTTAAGTATTTCTTAGGGATTGAAGTGACTAAGTCAAAACAAGGCATATTTCTTTCACAAAGAAAGTATGTGTTAGACCTACTAACTGAAGTAAAGATGCTTGACTACAAGCCAGCCGACACCTCAATGGTTCAGAATCAAAAACATGGGGATTTTTCAAAGCGAGTTTCAACCAGTAAGGAAAGGTATCAACGATAAGTGGGCAAGTTGATTTATCTATCACATACTCATCTAGATATTTGCTATGATGCCAATATAATCAGCCCATTCATGCATTATCCAAGTGAAGAACAAATGGATGTCCTAGTTAGAATACTTCGTTACTTGAAATCAGCTCCTGAAATAAGGCTTTTATTTTCTAAAAACGACCATCTAGAGGCTAAAGGGTACACAAATGCTGACTGGGCAAGAAGCATATCTGATAGAAAATCTACAACTAGATACTTCACTTTTATTGGTGGCAACTTAGTCACATGGAAGAGCAAGAAACAAAAGATAATTGCCTTATCAAGCACAAAGGTTGAGTTTCAAGGGATGGCAAAGGGAACTACTTTGACTCAGAAGATTATTTTCAGAAATTGGTTTTGGTCCCAAATCAAGAATGAACTTGTACTATGATAATAAAGTTGCCATTAAAATATCTTATAACCTAGTTCAACATGACCGCATGAAACATATTAAGGTAGATAGATATTTTATTAAACAAAATCTTAAAGAATAAGTGATTAATTTTTCATTTATTAGATTAGAGAATCAGCTCGCGGATATCCTTATAAAGGTCATCTCCAACAAAAACTTTTAGAGCTCACTTGACAAGTTAGGCATGAAAGAAATCTTTGCACCAACTTAAGGGGGAGTGTGGGCATTAGCTGTATATTAAGTTAGTTGAGAATTTGTATGGAAGATTTTACCTATTGATTTACTCTACAGTTGTATAAGTCCTATATGTGATAAGAATCCGTAGCTTTCAAAAACCCTTTCTCTCTATATATATAGGAGTATTATTAACATAAAACAATGAATAAAGTGAATACAAATTATAGATCTCTTTCTTTATTAACACTCCCATGTTATTTAATATCTATTTGGTATTGTAATGGATTTTATAGTTATAAAATATAAAAAATTAAACTTATAGAGTTTTTTTTAATAGGATTGAAGAGAAAGTTTTCAATAAAACATAATTACATAAAATTTAACCCTAAAAACAACCAGACTGTTAGAATTACTAAGCTGAAAACCAAGAAAAAAAGAGTAAAAAATTGAAATAGTTTAATGCGTGCAACCATTTCTTTGTAGAGAAATAGCCAAGGATGCAAGATAGTATTTTTGGAATTGGTTTGAATCTTCTTGATTTGACTCGGGATATAATTTTGATGCTTATAAATTTGAGTGACGAAATTGAAGTTATAATTTGAAAAATGAGCTTCACTAGGTTCAATTTATGGGAACACCTCATCATGCCTAACCTCTCAGTTTTACCTAATAGTTCTTAAAGGTTTTAATTCTTTCCTTAACTGATAAATAACTAATTAAAGCTATTTTCTATATTTTTGTTTTATTTATATTAATTATTTTTCGTTAAATCGTAAAATCATTATATAAAGTTAAGGGAAGAAAATTAAAAGTCCTTCTATCAATATATCATTGTATATGACATCACTTCTCAATCATATCATTTTATAAAAAATAATTAATAAATTGAAACCTTTAATGTTTTTTATTCTCACGTATCACTAGCGATAATTTTATTAAACTTGATAATCACGAGTGCAACTCTTGATTAATTTGATAAAAATATATTTTTAAATGAATTAAAAAATATCTTTTATTGGAAAATATTTTTCGGTACTGTGATAATTTTTACAGTTATAATTTAAAAAAATATATTTAAAAAATTATAAATTATATTTTTTTAATCTATAATTAAGATAAAACACATATGGCACCATTCCACACTACTTTGCACTGTGCAGTGTGAACACAGGAATTTTGAATACACTATTAGGAACTGAGAATTAGGCTAAAAGACAACGATAAAAGGCCTAGAAAAGTAAAGGCCATGCATCTCACTAGTCTGGGCTTCTTGATCAATCTAATCAAATTCGTCGCGTCTAGGGCAAAAAAACAGTAATACCTATGCCCCATAACAGTCCTACATGTTATGACTCTCTTTTAAAGCCCAAGTACAGTAGTTTTTTTTTTTTTGTCTTTTTATAATAGGCTTTTTGTTATTACAAAGTTAATTAAAAGCAATTTTTTATTTTAATAAACATAAAATAATATTTTAACAAAAAAATTATTGACATATACAACTTATATGCTAGCATGTAAAAAACATTAGCACATGAAAAAATTCATGTTTTTTTAATTACTTGTATGATATTTTTAGCGGTCAAATATTTCCTTTTATCTATTGAGGTAACAAATAAAGGTGATATAATTTATCATTAATAAATATTTTTTTTCCTCTTTAAAATCATATTGGTCATTCAGATTTTCAAAGTTGTCCCTTTAGTTGTTATATTTCAATAATGGTACTTATTTTTTTTTTTCTTCTTATTCCTTTTATAGAATTTCATTTTTCAATTCTATTTTGTTATGTATTATTTTTTTTCAATTTAATATTTATTCTTTTAATTTTTTTATTGACCCTTTTGTGTAATTTTTATTTGCCTTTATTTTTTTCAATTTCATTTTTTTTTAAAAAAATAAACACTATGATTTCCTTCATTTTTGTATTAAGCTATCCCAATCTTATGATTTGGACTTTATGTTTAGCATGTTAATCTTATTTGACTTACCTTTTATTATCTAGATTATAAATTTTTTATGCTAACTCGTTTTGACTAAAAATTGAGATGTATTATTTTTTTATTCAATTACATCCTTTCATATTTATTAACTAAGAATTGAGATGCATTATTTTTTTTACCTAATTACATCCTTCACCCGATTACTTCCTTCCATATTTATTAACTTAGAATTGAGATGCATTATTTTTTTATCCAATTATGCCCTTCTATATTTATTAACTAAGAATTGAGATGCATTATTTTTTTTAGAAAAAAGGTTTTTTTCCAAGTAATCATGATTATTTTTTGTAAATAGTTCATTTACTATTATTGTTTTTTATATCATCTAATTAAAATAAAACAAACTTAGTTGATTTAATCGGATTTATAACTCGATTCATGAATTTTTTTAAAAAAACTGCATACAACACCTTAATATATTTTTTAAGAAGAAGATAATAATTTAGCATCGTAGCGTAACATTTATCATGTAGAGTATCTGAATATATAAAGAATATATAAAGAGAGAATATATTTAAATTCTAAACTACAAGGATTTTTAGATTTTGATATTCAAGAGTGGTATTATTGTTGTCAAAGAATTAAATCAACCAAAAAATTTAAGTTATTAAATAAGATTTTAAGATATAATTTGTATAATTCTTTAATATATCAATTCAAATAAAAACTCTTTAAATTTAAAATTTACACAAATACACATTATTTTATTTTTTTATTTTTATAAAATAAAATAAAATAAAAATAGTGAGTTTTGAATTCATGATTGCTTAGTTAATATATAATTTCCAAGAAAAAAACACTCATTTGAAAGATGAAATTTAGCCTCATGAAATTCACCTCAACAATTTTACAATAATCAACTCGTAACTGTTTAGTTATCAAGATTTTAATATTATGTTATAAAATCATTTCACTTAATAGCATAAACGGTTAAACATAAAATAATATTTTAATAAAAAAATTATTGAAATATATAATTTATATGCTAGCATGTAAAAAACATTAGCATATGAAAAATATTCATGTTTTTTTAATTGCTTGTATGATATTTTTAGCAGCCAAATATTTCCTTTCACCTATTAAGATAACAAATAAAAGTGAAGGTGACACAATTTGTTATTAATAAATAGGTTTTTTCTTTTTTTTTTCTTTTTTAAAATCATATTGGTCATTCAGATTTTCAAAGTTGTCCCTTTAATTGTTATATTTCAATAATGATACTTATTTTTTTTTCTAATTTTTCTTCTTGTTCCTTTTATAGAATTTTATTTTTCAATCCTAATTTATGATGTATTATTTTTTTCAATTTAATATTTATTTTTTTAATTTTTTTATTGACCTTTTTGTTCAATTTTCATTTGCCTTTATTTTTTTCAATTTTATTTTTTAAAAAAAATAGACACTATGATTTCCTTCGTTTTTGTATTAAGTTATCCCATCCTTATAATTTGGACTTTATGTTTAGCATGTTAACCTTATTTGGCTTATCTTTTATTATCTAGATTATAATTTTTTTATGCTAACTTGCTTTGACTAAGAATTGAGATGCATTATTTTCTTATTTAATTACATCCTTTTATATTTATTAACTAAGAATTGAGATGCATTATTTTTTTACCTAATTACATCCTTCACCCGATTACTTCCTTCCATATTTATTAACTTAGAATTGAGATGGATTATTTTTTATCTAATTACATCTTTCACCCAATTACTTCCTTCCATATTTATTAACTTAGAATTGAGATGCATTATTTTTTTACCCAATTATGCCCTTCTATATTTATTAACTAAGAATTGAGATGCATTATTGTTTTTAGAAAAAAGGTTTTTTTCCAAGTAATCATGATTATTTTTTGTAAATAGTTCATTTACTATTATTGTTTTTTATATCATCTAATTAAAATAAAACAAACTTAGTTGATTTAATCGGATTTATAACTCGATTCATGAATTTTTTTTTTAAAACTGCATACAACACCTTAATATATTTTTTAAGAAGAAGATAATAATTTAGTATCGCAGCGTAACATGTATCATGTAGAATATCTGAATATATAAAGATAGAATATATTTAAATTCTAAACTACAAGGATTTTTAGATTTTGATATTCAAGAGTGGTATGATTGTTGTTAAAGAATTAAATCAACCAAAAAGTTTAAGTTATTAAATAAGATTTTAAGATATAATTTGTATAATTCTTTAATATATCAATTCAAATAAAAACTCTTTAAATTTAAAATTTACACAAATACACATAAAATAAAATAAAAATAGTGAGATTTGAACTCATGACCGCTTAGTTAATATATAATTTCCAAGAAAAAAAAACTCCTTTGAAAAATGAAATTTAGCCTCATGAAATTCACCTTGATAATTTTACAATAGTCAACTCGTGACTATTTAGTTATCGAGATTCTAAAACTATTTCATTTAATAGCGTAAATTGTCAAGTGAGGTTTTATAATATAATTTATATTATTTTTAAAATAATATAAAAATAAATAAAAATAAAATATATTTTTTATGCTTTTAGTGCGTTTTTTATTGGGCCTCAAATACAAATCTGCCGGCTTAACCAAACACATTCCTCACTTCAATCCATTAATTGATTGAAACTTAACGATCCTAGTCTTGACTCGTAAATCACGTCTCATTCTTGGTTTTGTTTTTTTTAGTGACCAGGTGAAGGTCCATGCATTTCTAACATGTCGACAAAGGATCGACCTAACGTTTTGGCCTTGTCAACCACGTGTGCTAATTTAGTTTTTTCTAGAAAAAAGGGATGGAGGGTGTTCAATTCAAGATTTTAATTATAATTTGTTGATATTAAATTAAATTTAATGAATGATCTTGTAGTCACTAAACTCTAGCTTATATAATTATGTTTTTATTTACTTCTGGATTATGAACTACATTACTTGCTGCGTTTCTTTTAATCAAAACATTAAGCAAAATTTAATTTGCAGAGAAGGGAACATTTCATCAACTTTCTACTACATTTAGAAAACACAAAAGCTATTTTATTGCATAACCTGTATGAATAACTAGAAAACATTATCATATTTCTTAATAAAATCAAATTCAGTACAATATTGACCCCAATAAAGACATGGATATATGATGCTCCAACCAATTACTTATCTCTAGCTAATGAATCCCATGGTGTCCCTTTCCTTTCCCTTTTCTCGAGGAGAGTGGAAGAGGTGGGATGCTCTGCTCATGCCTGAAGAAGTTGTCAGGATCAATTTTGGTCTTGGCTTGTACCAACCTGTTGAAGTTGTTCTTGAAGTACTTGGTACCCCAGACACTTGCTTCTTTAAAGCTTGTGTTCCTCTTCTTGTTCATCCCCAGATCAAGGTCCCTGTAATTGACATATGCTTGCCTTGGAAACATGGAAACATAAGGTGCCATGTAGTTGTAAAGCTTCCTAATCCAATCTATATGCTTTGAAGCATCCTCTGAAGGACTTTGCCAGCTGGTCACGTACTGGATCTTGAAGAGGATACCTTTTCTATGTGGGAAAGGAATTGACGACTCTGAAATCTTGCTCATCATTCCACCGTAAGGATTCCATATCATGAAAGGAGTCACTTCTTGAAAATACCTTTTCCATATCCCCTCCAGTGCGGTTTCAGGTATGGGATGTTGGACAAAATCTGACTTGGCTTTGAAGTAGTTCTTGAATGTTGACTTGCCTTGAAGCAGAACTTCAGGAGTTGTATTGGCTGGGTAGCCTGCGATGTATAGCACAGATTTCAGCCAGGTAGTTTCGACGCAATCCTTTCGTGTCAAGCCCAATTCAGGGAAGCCAGTCTTCATGACATTGAGTAGTCTGTTCGCATCACCAAGAAACAAGGCATTATAAGAAGTTGTGACAGTTCTTTGACCCTTTTTCGCACCATCAGCTGCTTGTATGATGACTCTGATGAAGAGATCCTCATCAAGTTTATCAGCAACTTGCTGCCATCTGTAAAGAAGCTTAGTGCCACCCTGTTCCAGGGTCTTAGTAACTGTAAAAACAGTCACAGTTGATGGAACTGGAACCAGTTTTACTTTCCATGCAGTAATGATACCAAAGCTGGCTCCTCCACCTCCTCTAATTGCCCAAAAAACATCCTCTCCCATGGCTTGTCTTTCAAGAACCCTGCCACTAGCATCAATTATACGAGCATCAATGACATTGTCAGCACCAAGGCCATACTTTCTCATCATCGAACCATAAGCACCTCCTGTAATGTGCCCACCAATGCCTAAACTGCTGCAAAGGCCAGCTGGGAAGCCATGAGTTTTGCTTTTTAAACACCCCTGCCACTAGCATCAATTATACGAGCATCAATGACATTGTCAGCACCAAGGCCATACTTTCTCATCATCGAACCATAAGCACCTCCTGTAATGTGCCCACCAATGCCTAAACTGCTGCAAAGGCCAGCTGGGAAGCCATGAGTTTTGCTTTTTTCAGCAATTCTATAGTAAAGCTCACCAATTGTAGCACCTGCCTGAACCCAAGCACTGTTGTCTTCAATATTAACTTGGATAGCTCGAAGCCTGGCAAGGTCTACAACAATGAAAGGTGACTCAATTTCCGAAGCATAAGAGAGACCCTCATAGTCATGACCTCCACTACGGACTCTAAGGTGAAGTCCAAGTTGTCTACAGCAGATAACAGATGCTTGGACATGGGCTTCATACAGAGGTGTGAAGATAAACACAGGTTTTGGCACTGAAGGCAACAAGTACCTCAGGTTTTGAGCAGTAGACTGTAAAACAGCACTGAATGAAGAACTATTGTCTGGGGTGTAAAAACTTGAGGTAGGAACGGCGAGTTCTGAATTTTGTAAGAAGCACTGGACAAAATTATCTTTAATTGAAAGTGAAACTGTCACTGAAGAAGATAGCAGCAGAACTACAAGAGTTGAAAAAATACAAAAACTTGAAGGCACCATTTTGCCTCTTTTTTTTCCCCTGCTGCTTAGGCTTGTGTTCAAGAATTGAATGTCACTAGACTTCTCTTATAGAAGGGTTACACCGTGTTGATGACTCTCCATGATCTAATCCTAACGTCACGTTAAAGAAGTCAGCATAGGTTGGTCAAGAGGCAATTAAATTTAAGGTTAAATTCATTGTGTGATCCCTCAAGTCTCAACAATTGGTTAAATTAGCCCCTCTACTTTAATTTTTAGCTTGCCGACTCTTACATTTTGAATCCACGTGGTCAAGTGTGGATATCTCATGCATTTGGCTGTGTACACTTGGTAACGCGTGATACGCTTCTAACATGGCCGTACCGTAAAAATATAATAATGAAATATATTAATTTAAAAAATAAAAAATTATTAAAAAAATAATGAAAAAAACATATAAATTAATTAGATTAACTCTTTAAATTAGAGATAATTAAATAGAAAAAAATTAACAGATTAACCTGTCAAATCTGGAATACATATCATTAAAATATAATAATTAAATAGAAAAAAATTAATATTAACAAACTAAATTAAACAAAAAAATAATTAAAAATAAAAAAATAATAATAATTTTGAGTTAACTCGTTAAATTAGGTTAACCTGTCAAACTTGGAATCTGTGACATAAAAGTCTAGTAACTAAATAAAAATTTAATATTAACAAACTAAATTAAATAAAAAATTCATTAAAAAAACACAAAGAAAAAAAACTATAAAGATATTAAAATTTAAATAAAAATTAAAAAAAATTTAGAGTTTCACTGTGCACTGCTGCACAATGAAACACTATTATATGTTATAATAATATAATAATTATAATATATAAGTAATAAAAAAATTATATTGATTTTCCTATATTTTTTAGAGTATTATTAATAAACAGGAGTTGTAAATGCGACTAGATTTAAAAGTATAGATACATGAATGTTAACTTGTTTAAAATTAAAATACATGAATTAATTCTAAAATTATTAAATTCAATTTAAATTATAATTCAAAAATTATTAAATTCAATTTAAATTATAATTCAGTGTAGGAATCGAGTCATAGGTAATTTTAAAGTTATTAATATAATATAACTCACGACTCAATATAACACTCGATCACAGGTTAAGAGAGTTGATCCAAAATAATTTAAAATAATACCATTTTAATATTTTTTTGAAATGACTATGTCTTCAAAAAATTTAAGAAAAATAAATTAAGTTTTGATTAAATCATGAACGAGTAGATCAAGTCACAAATTAGTAAGTCAAACCAATATAATCATATCAAATTAATTTTCATTCAATTCAATTTAAAAATCAGCTTAAATCAAGGTTTTTAATTTGAAAATCAGCCTAAATTAAGGTCTGGTCAATTAATAATTAAGTTAAACCGCCAGGTTAAATCAGGTTTAATATCACAATGTAATTCAACTAAATACTGGATTGATTTACATCTCATAATTATACAGGGGGACTATATATTGAATTTACCCTGAATGTAAGGCTATGTGAATCGAACAATTAATGTTGACAAAGATTTCTATGATATTATCAACTACCGACATGTAACTCTACCTAAATTAACGTACAGGAGCTTGTCATATGGTCCCTTTTGGTATCCCCTAGGTATCGAAGCATGCAGGTAGGCAACATGTGGAGCACAGTTAGATATGGTTTTCATTGATGACTATAAATTTGATGATGAATGTGAAGGAAATATCTTAGCCCATGTTGGATTATAGTTAATGCTGTATGATATTCTCTCTTTTCTAATTGATTAATGATTAATTAAAATTTAATTATGAATGTGAATGAATTATCGTAGCCCTTGTTTGATCTTGGTTTATGCAGCCTAAGATTCATCATCTCAAATTTCTTTTTTCTCAGATAATGTCTTCTAATTTAACTCAGGCAATTTGAGTAATTAAACCAAGCATTAACACATGGTTTTTTTTTTATTATTATTATCTATCAACACAGAGAAGAACCCAACTGTTAGATTAATCTTCTACAGCTTTGCCTGATTATACAAGGGAGATTTAGCTAGCTTCCACTGTGATTTATCATTGGTGTTGTATTTTTAATTGAAACATCAATACTAAAAAGATTTTTTTTTTTCACCAAGTGTTAAATTATTTTATTTTGATACTTTTTCCGTTTTAAAAAAACTCATTTCACTTCTTTCTTATTAAATCACATTTAATTTGAAATTTGAAAGGACAATACTACAAATACAATAAAAATTACTATTATTAAATTCAGCATAGTAGGTTAAGCTAAGATTTAATCTAAATCAAGTTTTAAAATAAATTTAGTGAGAATTAATCTAGTTAAAACTGAACAACCGAAGTGACTTAATTAAAACTATTTTTTACTTTGAGAAAAATTTAAAATAATGTTATTTTTATTGGTTAATATTAATTCAAGTTAACTCATCTAACATATTTAAATTTAAATGAACTGGTGGGTCAATCCTAAATTCAATTTACTAAGTCAAATTTTTTAATTAATTCAGATTAATTCATGTTAAACTATCTAACTTATAACTAGAGAAAATTTATTAAACTTAGGTAAAAATTTAATAAAAGAGTTTTTGTTGACAATTCTCAATCATTTTTAATTTTAGTCTTAGAGTTTATATTAACTATAAATTAAAAAAGGAGGTAGTTTTATTGTATCGTTCATTATTTGTTCATTATTTATTGTAATAGTGCTTTGCTTTTTTGTTTTTTTTTTTCAATCAATGTTTTTTTTTTAACTTCATCCTTTAATTTATTTTTTTGAGTTATCACACTTTCATAACATAAATCATAAGATGGTGGGATAATCCAATTTGGCAACTTAACTCAGTTGACTTAAGTTTTTTTTTAGTTTTTTTTAAATTTTATTTTTTAATATTAGACAAATTAACTCAGTTGACTTAAGTTTTTTTTAATTTTATTTTTTAATATTAGATTAATTAAGAATTAGATTTTATAATTTGTTTTGTTTTGTTTATTTTATATTATGTTATTTTGACCTCGTGACCTGCGAATAATACTGATTGAATTAACTCAAGTTGACATAGGTTGTGTTTTGTTTTTTTAAGTTGATTTTTTTTAAATTTATCATTTAATACTGAGTTAGTTGAGAATTGAGTTTCATAATCTATTTTTATTTGTTTTCTATGAGGATATCTTAGTCTCACAATCAAAGTTACGAGTTTTGATATTTTAACCCTAGTTAAGTCAAGTTATTTTTTTTAAAAAAATTATTTTGGTCTCTTGACCCGAGTCACGAGTTAAAAAAAATATTTTGGTCTCTTGACCCGAGTCACGAGTCTTTCAACATTGGATTTACTTTTTATTAGGTTGTTCACGTCTTATGACTCAAGTCATGAATTTGACAGGTTAATTCAATTGACTTGGTTTTTTTTTTGTGATTTTTTCTTATAATTTTATTATTTAATATTATGTTTGATTAATAATTAAGCTCCATGATTTGTTACAGTTTACTTTTTATTAACTTATCCTTAACAAGTCAACTTGGGTTAACTTGACTTATTTTTTGTGTCTTTTATGTCATTTTTTGAATTAAAACTTTTATAAATTTCATTATTCAACATTAAGTTTGAAAAAGGCAATTGAGAATCGACTTCATAATTTATTTTGATTTACTCTCTATTGTATTATCTCAATATCATAATTAAATTCGTGGATTTGACAAATTAATCCTAATTAAACCAGGTTATTTTTTTTTATTTTCTTTCAATGAGGTTATCTCAATCTGATGATTTAGGTAATGAGTTTGACAAATTGACTCAAGTTGTTTTTTATATTTTTTTAATTTAATTTTTAATCATCCTTTAAAATTGAGCTAATAAGGGATTGAAATTTATAATTTATTTTAATTTATTTTCCATGGAGTTATATTGATTTTATGACCTAAGTTGCAAATTTGACAGATTAACTCATATCATTTTTTTAAGTCCTTTTTAATTTATTTATTTCAATTTCTTCAATATTAAGTTGATTAAGAATTATGTTTTATAACAATTTTATTCTTCAATATTAAGTTAATTAAGAATTATGTTTTATAATTTTCTATATGGTTATTATAGTCTCATAATCTAAATTGTATATTTAACATGTTAACTTGGGTTAATCCAAGTCAATCTAATACGTTGTTATCTTAATATAAAAAAATATCATTTTAATTTTTTTTTTAATCAAGCTATGTTTTTATGGGTTATATAAGTTACTCTTGGACCTATGAAACCAACTATATTATATCGGGTCAATTTTCTCATGATTTTTTTTTTAAATTAATTTAAAAAGCATTAGCAATATCTAAATTTTTTTTAATATTTAAGAAAAATTTCACTCAACCTCCAATGCAATATAAATAAATGATCTAGTAATCAACTGGTACTAGCCGGTTCAAACTTCAATGGTCAGGCTCTCACTCATGTTCTGGTTGAAAAATACACTAAATCATTAAATTTTGTTAGGCTGAAGTTTTCTTTTTCTTTCAGATTTCAACTATTCCTATGACTGTTTCATATTGCTTAGTCTTTAACCCCTGTAGCTTGAAGCAACTAGCACCTCAATTTGTTGCTGGCACTCTTAACTATTTGTTGCTTGAAGCAATTAGTTGAAGGAATCCATACTCGTAACATTTGCAATTTGAAGTAGAAATCAAAAAAGCAAAGTGAGTCTTGTGTTAAATGTAGACTGAAAACATTTCATTTGTTATTTATCCACTGAGTGGACATGAACTGAAAACATTTGAAAAAAAAAAACCAATCAGTTCCGCCCAAAATGGCTTCAAGAAACATTTCATTTCTATGCTCTTACTACCGCAGCAGCCAAACGAGAAAATCAAGTTGACTTCTCACCCCCAAAAAAAAAAAATCAAGTTGATTTTTGAATAGCTATTTTTCTCCAATTTTTGCAGCCAGAAAACCCGTTTTAGACTCTGATAATAGTTTTCAATATGGAAATTACTATTTCATTTATTTATTAATTTATTTTGTCTTGAACTTCTGGTTATAGATTTTCTTAGGACGAAATTGATTGCCTTTTTACTTAAGGCATTGGCAACATGGTTTGTTCATCTAGAAGAATGCGAAATTATTGTAATAAGACACCCAGTTGAAAAGAAAGATTAGAAATATTACAAAGAAAAAAGAAAAAGACACGTCAATTAATAAAGCTAAAGCATATGAGCAAGATGAAGTCTCTTCATTCTTGTCTTTATGATTTGCGTAGTTGTGTCTAATGTGAATTTTCTTTTTGTTTAATGATCATATTTGATCAATCATAATACTTTATATTTTAGACATGAGAAATTGATACCCACAATCCGAGTTAATATATATCAGAAATTTTTATAATATTCGAGTAAAGGAGTATCTAGAAGGAGGAAAAGACAAGGACTATATATATATATATAATTGCTTTTCGGCTTAAAATTATTAATTAGGGGAATTTAATGCTCAATAAATATGTATAGAAAATCACTTCCATAATGCCTGATTTGTCCAGGCAAGAAATCTCCATCGATTAATTAGAGTGTATGTGAACATGATTCAAGTGACTCTATTTTGAGTGAGACTGGTGATTGAATAAACACATTATGGTACCTCCACTTTAAACTCTCAGTCAATTCAGTCCCTTATCTTTTATGTTTTTTTTTAAATATACCCCTGTACTTTCCAATAAAGGTTATCTGAGACCCTCTATGGCATCCACCTTGTTGCGAACTGATCAGACAGATGTTACTTGCGCATTGGCTGAAGGATCTTAAATCGCAAGTAGAAGGACTGATTTGATAAAATGCAGAGTTAGGGATTTGATTTAACAAATATACAAGGTAAAGAGGACCATTGGTATCTATCTATGCAAAGCAGGAGGGGCTAGAACTGGAATTTGCACGCCTCCTCCATGATAAAGATGGTTAATTATTTATTAGGGATTCCATTGCGTAGTCACAGAAAGTGTGAGTTTTGTTAATAATTAGATTACTTTAGCTAAAAGATAGGTCTAAAAGGGATTCAGTAGTGATATTTCAGAAAACTACCCTCCTCTTCACCTACCAGAATGATTGATTGCGTAATTTCTTTTGGGAATTATCCATCCTATTAAGCCATAGTTATCCAACTTAACGCAATGCTCGGATCATGGATTGGTTCATCAACTAATATTATTTCGAGTTTTCAATGAATGAGCTCGTTTGAAAATAAAAATAAAAAAACCGTTAAAAATGACTTAATCATATCCCATAGTTTTGTTTAAATGAAGGAATTCTTTAGATTTTTTTAAAAAAAAAACATATCATTTTGAATAAAAATTTAATTTTTTAAAAATCAACCAATAAGTACATAAATTAACCTCAATTAATTTTAATAAAACATTGTTTTAGGTTTCTTTTAAATGAACGAATTTGTTTTGAAAAATAATTAGAAAAACAAGATGTTATTTTGAATAAAAATTAAAGAAATCATTAAAATAAATTGATGGTATTTCAAGTTTTATTTAAATCAAGGAACTCCATAGAAAAACTTTTTTAAAATTTTTGGTAGAGTGATAACTACGTAAGCAACACGTCAACCTTATGTAGTTAATAATATTTATTTTTATTTTTATTATTTTAGTATTAATGATATTGAGAGTTCAGCAGCATAGCAAAACAATAAAGGAAGTAGTTGTTATCAGCTTTATCGAGAAAAAGTCGATATCGTAAGTCTTCTGTCCTGTATATTTAATATTAATATACATCTTATTTAATGTATAAGACCATAATTGAGTATCAATCTTTTGAGAATTGATTTGAATATAAAATCAAGTTTGGACAACTCGCATTAAATTTGAGCTTATGATTATTAGTTTTTATTTATTTATTTGATAGTTAGGTAATATTAGTTTATAGGCTGAGGTAGGATTAAAAAAATAATTTCAACAATACTGCTCATAAAAATTTATTTAATACTATTATTAAATTTATATTTGAAACTTAAAATCTCCCAATTTAATTATTTTTTAGTTTATATTTAAAATTAATTATGTAAAAGCTGTCACGATGCATTCTAGTTAACTATAAATCTAAAATCAACTTATATGATCAATGAAAAAAACTTGGTTTGAATTTAAAACATATTAACAATAATATTTTTTTAATATTAAAATATTAATATATTTAATTAATCTAAAGAAAAAATTTAAAAAATAAATTTAAAATTAAAAAACTATTGACCTATGAAATTGAAAAAATAAAAGAAATAAAATGAAAAAAGGGTTAAAAAAGGACCTCCTTCACAATGGTGGCATGTTTTTATCATTTTTTTTTTATTAAAAGATGAAATTGTGAAAAAAAAAGATGAAAATAAAATAAAAAACAGGGGGCAATGAAAAAGAAAAAAAAAACAAATAAATCAAAGGAGATTGTATTTTATTTATACTGTATTTGAGATGAATCTTGTATTTAATTTGATAATTTAATCATAATTGCATGTCTAATTTCATCAAATTAAGTTGTAGAAGTGTCTAATTGGAAGAAAACAATGAAGCATCATAATATTTTTGAAATATTATAATATAGTTGAATCATTTAGATTCATCTACACGACATAACAAATGAAATTATTGGTGAATGGTGCTTATAACATCCATATCTTAACATTATCTTATTCAAGTTAAGTTCATTCTATTTTTTAATTATTTTAAAATAAATATATTAATGAATCGATGATATAGTTTTTTTGATTGAGTTTTAACTTAAATTGATTGGTTCATGAATTAACTTGAATTTTTAATTAAATTAGATATTTTTTTAATTTTTTTTAACCTATGCAAGTTCAAATTTTACATGAGCTGAATTTTAAATCAACCTAAAAATAAATACAAGTTTTATAACTAAATTTCAAAGTTTTCATCTAAAACAAAACTAATTTAAATTGATTGGATCATGAATTAATTTGAGTTTTTAATTAAATTAATTTTTATTTTATTTTTTTAACCTATACAAGTCCAAATTTAAAATGAACTGAATTGTAAATCAACCATAAACATATACAAGTTTTATAACTGGATTTCAAAGCTTTAATATAAGATGAACTTCTTTTTTTTTTTAACAATTTAAGCCTCTATATCCTTTTCACATTTGTGCCCTTTATTTCATAAGTCCAATAATTTAGAGCCTCGTGCTGATATTTTATGTTGTTATGGAGCTTCTTTGACATTCCTGTACATAATGCCCCATTCAAAAGAAAAAAAAAGAAAAAAAGAGAGGCTATCTTCAGCTTTTAATGTCCAACAATTTGACCACTTAATGTGTGAATGAAATATCTTCCCGAGTAAAAAAACATAAAATTTCTTTCGTAAACGAGTCACAGGATTCACATTTTCTTATAAATATTATTTTTTAAAAATAATTCTTGTTTGAAAATATATTCTTAAAAAAAATTATTTTTAAAATTAGAATATTAAAATAATATAAAAAATAATTAAAAATTAAGTAAACTAGTCTTTTTAAAAAACATATTTACAGCACGCATCAAACAGTTAAAAAAAGGGGCGTGACCCTAAAGAAAAAAAAGTTCATAGGGCATTGAAAATTAAGATCTTAAGGAGGTGATTGATTAGAAATGGGAGCATCAATCAAGATGATAATGACATGACTAGAAAATTGAAGCTCTGGTCTACCTTACTTGAAAGCAACAGATATTTTCCATGTTCAGTGGAACAGGATCATCCGCCATCATTCTTGTTCAGATTTTTCAAAGGAACGGATATGTGCATTCACAGAGAGGTTGCCGCCGCTTGATGAGTCTATTCGTTGATTTTTAATTTATTTAAAAATATATTATAATGATATTATTTTATTTCTAAAATTTTATTTTTACTATTAATATGTAAAGTAAATCTAAAAAAATTAATTTAAAATGAATTAATTAATTTAATTTTTTTTAAAATGTTTTCAAAACACAAAAATAAAAGAGAAACGCTATCTTTTCATTCAATACTAAATAAAAGATAAACGCCAATTTCACATTATCAAAAATACACATGATACAAGCACAAAAAACCAAAAAGAAAAAAAAATTCATTGTTTAATCTCCCAAAAAAAAAAAATGTCCCTCGCCAACCCTTGTGATTAATGAATGTCAAATATTTCAACTCAAGCCACCTATCAGGAGGCATTATATACAGGCAAATACACCGCACCATGCCTTCACCCGAGGACTGGTGTACCACTTTCCATTGCATTTAGTGGTCATTCTTTATACTGAAAGTCTAACATCTCGGTGTGTGCATTAATTCAACCACTATATTAATTTTACAAGGATCAATCATATTTTTCTAAGCTCTCTTTAAATTCTGGCCACTACTTTGGATTCATACGAGAAGCTGTGTATGCTCAGTGGATTGATTATTGTACTAGTAATTCTCAGTGCTGATAGCTTCCATTCCATTAAGAAGAGTGTTCATAATATAGCAACGTTTGCCGAGCAAGATCATGCTGTCAAAGAGCATACAATGGCGCGCTTCAGAAGTTTTTTCTCTTGGATTACGTTGGGTTTACCAAAGTTGTAGCCAAAAAGAGACGTTATAATAAGCTAGTATATAGAGTATGGATGCTAAAGATACAATAACTGTTTCAAATGTTTATTTATTTTATGATTTTGTATTTATCTCGTTAATCAAATATGTCTGACGAGTTCGTTGGTCTTGAATCTGTTATCTAGTCGAGACTATTATATATTTCTCTCCTTTATTATGGAAGATTACCCAAACGACAATCTTAGCGTTTGTGTCCTCATTAATTTGTCAAAGAAATTTGAATTCTATGGCAAGTCAACTATCAACTATTAATGTTAGTTTCTCGATTACTTAATAAAAAAGAAAATAGATACAAAAGAAATTGTTTAGTACTCCTAGCCCAGTTCCCATGTCATATCTGCCGTCATACTGTCATGGGTTTGGCAAATCTAATGTGTAAAGGGTCGGGGAATTTAACAAAGCACTTAGCTTAGTTAGCTATCGCTAGAGGAAGAGCCAAACAATGAAAAAACTGAAAAATTGTCATCGTGGAAGAAGTCCGTATTGGAGCTTTGCTGGTGCGTTGAAGCTAGCATCCGTTTCCCTCTTCTACTTTGAATTAGTCTTCATGTATTGTGGGCCGAATTCTTGGAAAGAAAGGGTCCTTGCATGCAAGATCTTTCACCAATAGCATTTTCCTTGTTTCTGCAATTTTTTTGCCCCCTCACAATGTCTTTGAAAAATATATATTATCATATTTTTCTTTCTTGAAACCCCAGCAATCAAATTCACCATCTCTCGATTTTTTTATTTTTTATTTTTAACAGCAGCAGTCAAGATAGTGAATTAAATGCAGTCGTCTGAGCTGCAGATTGCAATACTTATACGAAGTTCTGTCAATTCATCATGAGATATCTCACAAAAAGGAATCACAGTGGGATCATTTTTTGATATATTTCCATGAAATGTCGCACTCCAGGAGAAAGATAAAGTGAAACTTTCATCATTGTACCAAGTGATTGTCCCTGATTTGATGCAATAAATAGTGGAATATGCAGCATTTAGATAGTGATTGAAAACTGAAGTTGAATAGTAGACAAATAAAGCAATCACATGGCTCATTTCTGAATTTCAAAGTTTTGTCTGTCGAATTCAAGTAGGTGAGGAATTTCAGAATGGTTAGAAAATACGAGCTAAGAGTTTGAGACAGCAGACCTTTTCAATTGGATTTTAGTTGACTCTGCTGCTTTTGGTTGGTGAATGTTTTTGGTTAAGAACTGCTTTTAGTTTCTTGAATTTTATGCACTTGTATGACAAATCAAGCAAAGAAATATTGCAGATTTTGCTTAAAGATCTTATGTAAATGTATTCAGTCCGGTGAGCCATGGCTATCAAGGTGGTCTTCTGCCAAGAACTCTTGTTCAAGTAACTTGAACCGAGGAATATAGGCTTCCAGGTGGTCCAGTCCAACTCTGTCCTTCGGCTGTGGATCTACCAGAAGGCCTGGGATGTTTTCTTTAAGGCATATTAAAAGAGGCCCAGTTGTGCACAAGGACTCGCAAAACCTTAAGCCTAACCCAAAATTGGGAAGCCAATGCACACCTCGTAGTGGCAGAGCACAGGCAAGGAGCTGAAAAGAGGCCATTACAGAATTCTAGCTCAAAGGGCAAAACTACAAATGGAAGCAAACAATAGATTTAGATTTGGTGGTTCTTCGAGGTTTTTGACCAATACAAATATTTATTCTGCTGTTACACAAAATCCTGGTAAATTTATTTCAGGTTCATCTTTCTTTGCCCCCATGATGGAAGCACAGGAATGCTTTGTTCATTCCTGAAGAAGTTGGAAGGATCTGTTGCGGTCTTAACCTGCATTAGTCTCTTAAAGTTGTTCTTAAAATATTTCAGGCCCCAAACACTTGCCTTTGCAAAGCTGGTATTTCCATTATTATTCCTTCCCAAATCAAGATCTCTATAGTTGAGATAGGCAGCTCTTGGCGAGTTTGAAACATATGGGACCATGTAGGCATACAGTCTTCTCATCCATTTTAGATGTCTCTCTATTTCCTCTTCCACATCCCAAGTTATAAGGTACTGGATTTTGAAAATATTTCCACTTCTATGGGGAAAAGGTATCTCCGAGTCCGAAATCTCACTCATTCTTCCATATGGTGTCAGGATCAACATTGATGCCTCCTCTTCAAGGAGCCTTCTGTACAGCCCTTCCAAACCAGTTTCTGAAATAGGTTCCTTCACGTAATCCGATTTTCCTTTGAAGAATCCTTTAAATTGAGCTGTCCGGCTAAGCAGCACATCTAAGGAGTCTCTTGGTGAGAAACCACCAAAGTAGAGGATAGATTGGATCCAACTCATTTCGCTGCAGTTTTCACGCATTAAGCCCAACTCAGGAAAGCTATCTTGCATCACTGGTAGAAGTTCTTCAGCCCTTCCCAGAAACAACGACACAAAGGAAACTCGAATGGTCTTGTTGCCATTGGGGCTAGAGGTAGCAACTTCTATGGCAGCATGGAGGAAAAGGTCTTCATGGAACTTATCTCCAATGCTTTGCCACTTCTGAAGAAGATTGCTTGCACCTTGCTCCAAGGTCCTTTTGATATTAAAAACAGTAACAGTTGGAGGGACCGGAACCAGTCTAACTTTCCATGAGAAAATTACTCCAAAGCTAGCCGCCCCCCCTCCTCGAATGGCCCAAAAAAGATCTTCTCCCATTGATTCTCGATCGAGAATTCTTCCATTGGCATCAACTATCTGAGCATCAATAACATTATCAGCTGCTAAGCCATACTTTCTGAATATGGTACCGAATCCACCTCCGCTAAAGTGTCCCCCAACTCCTACAGTAGGACAACTGCCTGCAGGGAAGCCATGGACCTCGCTTTTGTCTGCAATTTTGTAATATAACTCTCCTATGCTTGCACCGGCCCCAACCCATGCCGTCTCGTTTTCGATGTCAACAATGATGGAGCTAAGTTTAGCTAGATCAACAAGTACAAATTCTTGATAAGACTCAAAAGACAGGCCCTCGTAGTCGTGACCTCCACTTCGGACTCTTATTTGCATGCCATATTCCTTGGCACAAACAATGGCAGCTTGAACGTGAGACTCATCAAATGGAGTGATGATAAATTGAGGTTTCACAATTGAAGTGTTCAAGAATCTATAGTTTCGTATGGATGACCGGAGAACAGACGAGTAATCGGAGCTATTTTTGGTAAGGATAACTTCTGAAACTGGATTGGAAGGCTGTATACGAGATGAAAAACATTGCCAAAACTTCTCATGAGCTGAACTTCAACTTGCAGGCCAAACTGATGGGGCTAGAAATATAAGCAGTAAAAAACGCATATTGAAGATTGTCCTTTCCATTCTTTCCTTCAGCTTGAGATTTAACAGCAGGTAAGATGTTGCATATTTATAACCAGTAACCAATGTTGGCTCCCGTTTCTTATAAAGAATGTAAAGATCAAAGTACATTCGAATATATTACACTAAATTTTCTTGAATGCACCAGCAAATAAGTCAGTTGTTATAGGATTCCAGATATGATCGATTTTAGAGGAATCGTATAAAATAGGCTGCAACAGTGGTGAAAGAGATTCTAATGTCCTGAAGCACAAGTCCTTATGCTGCCACAGAATCTATGACAGCAACTTATAAATTGATTATATGACAACCAATGTTAATTCTAATAAAAAAAAATGAATACATGGATTAAAAAATCTGAATATATCCCTTATTATTGGGAAAAATCAATTAAATGGGGGACCTTATTTCAAACTTTTGTGCTATAGAGATTCCTTGGTAATTGAGTTCTGACCAGTATAAATTCCAGACACGAGTCCTGAGCCCTGGTCAGCCTCAAGAAAAGCCATGGCCTATCCAAAGTTCCAATTTTTTCTCTTTCTTGGTTGACACTTAACACCGATTGGGTTAATGGATTCCAGTCAGAATTTTGAATTGGATGCTGGTGAGTCGACTTCAAAGAATATCCAAAGCTAGCTGCTAAATATTTTATTAAAAAATAATATAAATTATAGCTTAAATTTTATTTAATAATTTAAAATTTAAAATTAAATTATTTCTTCAATATTAAAATCTTGATAATCATATGATAATAAATTTAAATTTTATTATTTTTATTTTTTTTAGTAAAAATTAAGTATAACTTAATATAGATATGTGTAAATTTAAAGCTTAAAAAAATTTACTTAAAAAATTAAATTTAAAAATAATATAAATTAAATTTTATAAATTAGTTTAAATTTTTAAATTGATTGCCTTGCATTGAAAAATATTACAAGTTCTATATTTTCTTCGGTCTTTTTGTCTTTTGCCAATCCAACTTCGCATTTTAGGCGCCACCAACAAACCAAGGTTTCTTGCTGACAGGCCTAGGCTTAGCTTTCCCTTTCTCGATACAAACTAAACGCACCAATAACAAGCCCAACTGGACCGATTTCCTAGGTGGTCTAGCTAGCTCAACTGGCACTCAACTTTTCTCTATTAGGGTAAGCCCGAGATCCTAGTGCCATAGTTGGGCTAACAAGGCGGCAAAGCATCATGATGCGATCAATAATGTAGCCACTGCTATTATATTGAGGGCTATTATCTTCAATAATAAATTGGGTTTTCCTCGTATACCGCTCTCTATAAAAGCTAGTGTGTTTGAGATATGGAACTTTGTTTTATATACCCTCTCTTTATACAAGTTGGCATGTTTAAGACACGAGACTTTGTTTTGTAGGTGTTCCCGAGCCTTACCGTTCTTTGATTTTATGTGTGCAATCCTAACATATCGATTAATGAAAAATAATTCTGAATCCAAACACTCGATATCGGACTAAAGCAATTTACAAAGTTCAACGCTTCGGACTAAAGCAATTTACAAAGTTCAACCCTTTAATTTGCACTACAAAATCACGAGGTTCTCTCAGCCTAGGTTTTTGTATTAGTAGAGATTTATATCAATGTAACAACTTAGATGAGAGGTTTTGGATTCGAAGATTTATGCAAGGAAGCAACGGGAGGAAGTGGATTTGTGCAAGTCATTTCTTAAATTCAACCCAGTTGTATTAATTTGCTAGGAGGTCACTTCGTTGGCTTATTCTCGCTTTGTACGATTAATTTGCTAGGAGGTCACTTCGTTGGTTTATGCTCGCCTTGTATTGGGGAAATCTTGCCATAATACGTAAGGAGAAAGAGGAGCGTTTCATAGAATCATTGAGAATTATGACTGGAAACTATGGAAGAAGAAGCAGATAGTGAACTCTGAAGCTTTAACAAAAAAAAAAAAAAAACCGCAATATGTGGCAGATAGTGAACTCTGAAGCTTTAACAAAGAAAAACCGCAAGTCGACCAGCCTAACACTCGGTCATCACAGTTTAACACCGAGTGTTAGGCTTTCAATTTTAACCCAAACCTAAACCCTACACTTGGTAAAATCGAACCCTCTCTTCTAAAACCCAACTAAACTTTCTATGAATCTGAGATTTGAATGATGTAGGAGTGGTTAGTTCATTGGTTTTATGGAAAGAATTTTAATTTTTCAATTTAATTGTTGTTCATCTATTGCTTTTGATTGCTATTTCTACAATATTCAAATTCTGTGCATTCTTTTATACAGTAAGAGCATAAGGACACCACTACTCATCGCAGCTACAATATTCTAAACTTCTACATCATATATGTATATGACACGAGTAATTTAAACAAAAGTAATATTAAGCATTAAGAACATATAATAAGAACAAATTCCAAGAAGAATACATGTGAATGATTAAATTAATGTGACTTAGAGTGAATCCTTGATATCATTATCCAATAGTTTATGTAAATCTTGTATTTCTTATCATGGATTTTGTTTTTTTTTTAATGATTAGCGTTGTTTATAGTATAATTACATGACCAAAAGCTAGCGACTGGGCATCCATAATTTAAATCGAGATTCAAGCGTTTTGGGAAACCTACCAAATTGTAGATGGGCTCTGGTTTTTTACCTTACAGAGGAACTCTTCTACTGGTTCGCATAGTATATTCAGTTAGAACCCATGGCAACTTCTGGCCATGCTCCCTCAGTCAAAGCCCAGTCAATGCATGAAAACTTGGAGAATGAAATTCATAGCACTCAAATATGATTCGGGCTCCCAAAGTATTGCCAAACTGATATGATGGGCTGTTGATCACGTTGGTGGGAATGTGTAATGGCTGGAGTCTCTCTCCTTCTTGTAAAACTCATTTCAGTGAAAGGAGGTTAATTCGATGATCCAACTCGGTTTAGGTTATGTTTTATGTTAGACTAGATAGAAAATTAATCCCATCAACCTAAATCTAATCAAAGTTAAAATGAAACATAATTTAATTTTTAATAAATTTAAAAACAATAATTGTTCCAATATTTTTAAATTTTCTTAAAATAATATTATGTTAATTGATCTCGAAATAAATCAAATTTTATAACCATGATATCTCTCTCATTCTCGTCTTATTAGTGATAACTGATGATTTTTATATTCAGGATCTTCAAACCTTCTGGTATCATCGAGCTATATAAGAGAAAAGAAAAAGCAAACTGCTACACTTGCTATACCACTATATTTATTTCCTTTTTCAGATTGCATGGCTGGAATGAGCGTTGACATTTTCATTATGCCCAAAACCAGAGACATTCTGAACTCATTGTCACCCCCGAGTCCTGCATTCTAAACTCAGTCTATTCCTGCAATAAACCAACAAAGGTAGCTACCAGGAGGAAGAGAATGAGCATGAGGAGGACACCCCCTTGTTTGATTCATGAGTTATGGCCGAGGTCTATTATAGTCGACATCAATACAAGCCGCATGTGGTAGTTACAAAGCCAGTTGATGCAACTGGGACAGGGCACACAACACTGATGAAGAAGGATAATATCATCGTGAAAAATCTGTAAAGGAAAAGTTGGAGGGCAATAATTGTAATGGCCATGTGATGCTGTATACATCACGGATTGCAAAGTACAAATGTCAATCATAAAGCATATGACATTATTTTATTTACCCGAAATCAATATCAATTCTAAGTTAATTTCATCAACTCAATAGGTTAGGTTACTATTCTATTGACTCCATTAAAATTCTTAAATTTTTTAAAAAATAATAATATATTTTTTTAAATTAATCTAAGATTGATTCAACCAATCCATTATCTAAATTTTAACAAAAAAAACCTTAAAAATAATCACCGTCTTAAATAATAATTTTTTACAAGTGAAGAGATGTAAAAGGAATCTGAAGGAGGTGGACACAAGCAATTGTTTTTTGAGTATTATCCTAGTCAGCCATGTGGAGACCGGAGACTTGTCATATGTGTTTGACCGAAGACAAATTCTTGCACAAGAACGTATGGAATGCTTTTGTACGGAATTGAACAGAAAGCTAGCACATGTTCCTTCCTTGAAACCATGGCAAGAATCATGGGGTTTAAGCAGTCGACAGTTTTCTAATCAGAATCAGAATGTCAAGAGCCTCAATCTTCCATACATGAATGATAAGTGATAAGCTTCGTTTCCTCTTCCCTTCACATCCCTCATGTGAAAAGGGAGAAGGGTGGGGCATGACTTTGAAAATTTCTGGCGTTAGTTAATGCACCTTCTCTCATCTTCTGTGTTCTGTGGTCGTAGATGAAGTTGCTCTATCGCAAAACAAGTACCATTCATTCATGAGATAGCAACCGAAGAAAAATCAAACACTTTGGTACCAAGGGATTTCTCAATTTTCATCCTTCAAGCAGGCAACTATGTGAAGCAATGATCACAAGATTTACATTACTCTAAAGGGAGCCCAGAACATTTATTTTATAAATTATAGGAATAAAAAGAAAAGAACAATAATGATACAAGGGCATAATTCCACCAAAAAGCAATGATGTAGCCTTTAAATTAAAATAAAGGAGCTATGAATTATTTCCATTACAAACCATTTACCTAACCGATCGGTTAATCACTATTGAAATCTTCTATGCCTTTCTTGGTAGAGTAGGGATGCTCTGTTCATTCCTGAAGAAATTTTCTGGATCCACTGCAGTCTTTACCTTCACCAACCTATCAAAATTGTCATTGAAATACTTGTAACCATAAACACTACCCTGCTCAAAACTATCTTTATCAGGCACCATAACACCAATGTCAAGATCCCTGTAGTTCAAAAATGCACTCCTTGGATTCTTGGAAACAAATGAGGTCATGTAACTGTGAAGCCTCCTTATTTGAGTCATGAATTTCTTGTCTGCTTCCTTTCCAGCTTCTTTCCAGTTCACTGAATACTGGATCTTATACAAATTGCCTGCCCTGTGAGGGAATGGCGTTGCCGAGGCAGGAATTTCACTCATTCTACCACCATAAGGATTGAAGACCAATCCAGTCTTGCCTATGTCAATCATCTTTTTCCACAACCATTCTAACCCATCTTTTGGAATTGGTTTCTGAACATAATCTGATTTCCTCTTCAAGAAATTGGCATCATTAGGATTCCTGTCAAGAAGAACATCTGGTGATGTTCCGAGATCAAAATTAGCCCACCATAACACAGACTGAATCCAGCTTGTTTCGTTACAGTTCTCCTTCTTCAATCCCAACTCAGGAAATTCTTTTCCCAGTAAAGCCACGAGACTATCAGAATCCCCTAAATACAATGTCACAATTGATGCTCTAATAGTCTGCTTACCTTTCCTTGTCACAGACTGCAAAAGCATCCTCATGAAAAGATCTTTGCTTATTGTTGGAGCAACTAATTGCCACTTGTAAACAACATCAGTAGCATTCTGATCGAGTGTTCTTTCAACTCTGAAAACAGTAACTGTCTCAGGAACAGAAACAAGCTTGATCTTGTAAGAAATTATAACCCCAAAACTTCCACCACCACCTCCACGAATTGCCCAAAAAAGATCCTCCCCCATTGCTTTCCTATCAAGAAGTTTCCCATTAACATCAACAATCTGTGCATCCAACACATTATCAACAGACAACCCATATTTCCTCAACATATTGCCATAACCCCCACCACTTAAATGCCCACCGACACCAACTGTAGGACAAACCCCAGCAGGAAAACCATGAACCTTGCTGCTTTCCCAGATTTTATAGTAGAGTTCACCAAGAGTAGCACCTGCCTGAACAGAAGCAGACTCATCCTTGATATCCACTTCGATGAACCTTAGGTTAAACATGTCGAGAATGAAAAAGGGTGTGTCAGAAATGTAAGAAATCCCATCATAATCATGTCCACCACTTCTGATTTTGAGCTGGTAGCCAACTTTTTTGGTGCAAATAACTGTGGCTTCAACATGGGATATTTGAGTTGGAGTTACAATGACAAGTGGTTTCGGTGTTGCTGAAGTATTGTAGCGTGCATTTCTTATGTAAGCTCTTAAAACTGAAGTGTAAGCTGTGTTGGATTGTGAGTAAACAAGGTTTGAGATTTTGTCTTGGGGATTTGTATTTTTTTCTAGGCACTGAAGGAAAGATTCATACACTGATTCATCATTAGTTTTGGCAGAGAAAGAACCGGACGGTACATTGAAGACAAGAAGAAGTAAAAGAAAGGCTAAAAGGGTTGTTTCTGCCATTGTGAGATTAAGAGAATGATTCTCTGTGTGGGTTTTGGTTGAGCAACGAGAAAGTATTTATAGGAAAATAAATGTAGTCTTCTTCAATGCTCGGAAAGGATTAACGTCTTTTTAAGAGAAAATTCAAAATGGAAAACTCAGTGGAGAAAATGGGAATCATGTGGTGCTGTTTGGCAAGTCAGCACTGCTTGGATTGTTCTAATCTAGCGTGAAATCATTTATACAATACTTTACAAAGGGCATGTTGGCAAGCAGCCGAATTTTATTGCATCTTGTGCACTGACTGTTGACCCTTGTATATAAGATAAACAAGTATTTAGTTTTTTGTAATCGTTAAGAAAAACCTTCATGTTAACTCATATATTAATATATTGGATAGTTTTAAAACTGTGTTTTCGCATTTAAAAAAATTAATAAATTTTCTTGGAGCATTAGTTTTAAAATCTAAATTTAAAATATCATAAATTACCCTCTATCCACTATAAAATACTTCGTTTAAGTATATAAATAGCTGGGAAATGCAATGACGTGACACTAATGACACTAATGCCTGTTTTACGACAATATTGTAATATTTTGAAATATATATGCAAGGTCAGTTATGATTATTATAAATCTTTAATAATACTGAGATGATTTAAACTCATAATTATTAAAAAATAAATTTAAAATTTAACTAATTGAGCTGCACTTTAAATATATATTATTTGTTATATGGTTGAATATTTGAATTGATTTTTCTCAAAATAAAGATGGAGAAGTAAGGAACTGAAAAATTAAAACAAGGGATGGATTAAAAAAATCGAAGAGGGAAAGTTTTTTAATTGAAGATGAGATTAGGAAAAGAAGGAGGGAAAGATCTTATACTTGATATTCGAGAAGAAAATGATCGATGTATTCAAATCATTTGGCTAAAGGATTAACTTCTTGTATCGAGCATGCCAAGGGTTGACTTGGAAATATTCAAGGAAAAGAAAACAGAGCATAACAAGGAAAAAAAACAAAAAAAAAAAACAATATGCTATACTATTTGCTAACTTCAAATTTGAATTCTTGAACTCCTAAAAAAATCGTGTTCTTCCTCAAAATAATATACAGAAAATTATGTAGTTATGAAGAACTGTTCAGCGCCTGGTTTTCAGTAATTTCATTTTAATGTAATACTTATTTTTATATTAAAAAAAAAACTATCTGTCTGTTTTATTGTATCTATTTATATAGCCATAAGCGGGCACCGTTGAACCTATTGAATTAAGAGAATTGTGTTTTTTTTAAAGTGTTTTTAAATTGAAAATAGATTAAAATAATATATATATATATATATATTATAATATTAAGACCTTAAGAAAACATTCAGAAATTATCAATTTAATATTTTTTATACAAAAACACTTAAAAAAAACAAAAACCAGCTCGATGCCATACTAACACTACTAAAAATGATTGATCTGCTTGAAGTTTTTAACCCTCTCTCTTTGTTTTTAGTTCTTTTGAGAGTCTCCAAGCCTTCCGGTCCTTAGTGCACGTTGTTGGTACGATTTTTTAAAGGGCGGTTAATGATAAGACCATGAATGCATCCATAGGATTATGTACAACTCATTTACTATATATATTATTAATAATAAAATATTTTGGAGATTATAACAAAATCTTTGACCTGAGTGTTAGTACGAAAAATATATAAAAAATTTACTTATAATTAAAGAACAATATAAAGTTGGTGTAGATTAATTCAATTATATACTTGTTTTACTCACTATTAGAATATCCCATAGCTCTATACTCCATCTCTCTCTCTCTCTCTCTCTCTCTCCTCATGAAAAAGTCAATAAAAATGAAAAGTACCACCGTCTCTCTCTCTCTCTCTCTCTCTCTCTCTCTCTCTCTCTCTCTCTCTCTCTCTCTCTCTCTCTCTCTCTCTCTCTATAGAGAGAGAGAGAGACGGGGGGGGAGAGAGAGACGGTGGTACTTTTCATTTTTATTGACTTTTTCATGAGGATGAGGGTTGTTGGCTATGAAGCACGGGCTCTTGTATGGCTATCTAGCACTGTACAGTCTCCTTCCATCGTTTCCGTTTTTCTATTTTGTCAACTATCCATTCGAAGACATAGAGCACACGGCAAGGAGTTTCGTTCTGCTAAGTAAAAGTCGGCATCCCCAATACCAATATGGCTATAAAAAAATTGTGAGACATTAAATGTAATATAATTATTCTATATTAAAAAGCAAAAAAATAATTTATATGAATATGAATGTAATTTATAAAAATAAAAAAAATAAACATGTAATATAGTATTTCACATGAAAAATTTAAGAAATAATTAATATGAATGTAGATTATATATATAAAAAAGATATATAAGACTAAGTATTTGTAAATTAATTTTATATTTTTAGAATTTATTAAAAAATACATAAAATTATATAAAAAAACCCAGGTTTTAAGTTAACCAGCAACTCACCTAAGTTTTATAAGGCTAATTGCAAGCTCGAGATTTAAAACCAGGCTAAAACCTTGAGTTAATTTTATAATAATGACTTGATTTTTGTTAAAAAATTTATTAATCAATATTATATAGTTTGAAAGTAAAAGAAGTCATTTTTCATTTCAAAATCGCAACAAAACTATCAAACTACCCTTAAAAAAAAAAAAAAAACTAACGTCTAGAAAAGTTTTTACTTCTTCAAATTGATTTTTTCATTATAATAAAGTGGATAAGAGGCAACTTAGTATTAAAATAGATAAAAAAAAATTAAAAAATGATTGGTTATCAAGTAGGAAGTGCCTGTACCCTACAAACAATATATGCAACGTCTCTTGTCTACCAGAAACTATATTTCTTCATGTCATTAAATGTGCTGCCATGTTTTCTTTCTTATGAAATGACATGTCTGGTCAAGGTGGTGTTATTGGTGTGGTTCATCTTCGTCAACTTTTTTGTCCTCTATTTTTTTCTCTCCTCCTCGATAAAATCAAGTTGCCATGTAGAATTTCAAAGTTGTCTCTGGTTTGAAATTTTAATTTTAATTTTAATTTTTTGATTTTTAATTTTATTCTTGATTATTTGTAAAATTTTAACTTGTTTTTAATTACATTTTTATTTTATTGTATTGTTTTTTTTTTGGATTTTTTGATTAAATTAATATTTCTTTTTAATTTTGCCCATTAATAAAAAATTTGCTTTGATTTTTTATTTTTATTTTTATCTTTATTCTTTTATTATTTTATTTGTCTATTTGCTAATTTGATTTTTCTTTTTAATTTCATCTTTTCATTAAAAATAAAAATTATTTTTAATTTTTATTTTAATCATCATTTTTTTAATTGCTTTTTTTTTTGTTTTGGATTCTTTTATGTAATTAATTTTTTTTTTAATTTTATCATTTAATATTTGATTGATTGGGAATTGAGCTGTTTGGTTTTTCTGAGATGAGGTGTTTTTATTCTAATGATCCGGGTCACGAATTTAAAAAGTTTAATATATTTTTTTATGTATTTTTTTTAGTTTTCATCATTTGACAATACTTTTTTTAAAAAAAATATGCTTTGAGATTTTTTTATTTTATTTTCTATCAAATTATTTCGGTCTTATAAACTAAACAGCAAATTTGATATGTTAACTTGGGTTAACTCGATTTTTATTATCTAAGTTATATGTTTGTCATGTTAATATAGGTTGAATTGAACCGATTTATTTGTCATTTTCTTATCCAATTTCATCTTTTTGTATTTAATGGAATGAAAATTAAGCTATATCTTTTTTCTTCTTAGAAAAAAATATTTTTTTTTTAAGTTATCATAATTTTTTTAATAAAAAATTTAATTAATCTATTGTCATTGTTTTTTTTAATATAAATATAATCGTTTTAATATTTAATTCAATTAGGTTTATAACTTAAGATGTGAATTTTTCTTCTTATTCCGAAACATGTTTATGACACAAAACATTCCTTTTTATGCAAAAAAAAAAAAAAAACTTGCAGCATAACACAAGGTCCACAATCAATACTACTACTATTAGTCCTCCAGCAAAAATGGTTGAATGATAAAGATCGTTAATTTCATGGTTGAATGTTTGAATTCCAATTACATGCGTCCTTTGATCTCATTTATAAAAATATATAAATTTCATCTTTGTTATAAGTTTATAAAAATATATTTGAGTACTAATAAAAAAAATGTTTCCCTTTATAAGTTTTGTTATTCTTGTTTTTTTAGAGTTGAAAGAAAATGGCATTTATTTTCAAATCATAGCTAGAAACTGAAATTGAAACGTTCTAATACCTTATCACTAAGTATAAATCGCCTAATTCATTAACTACTAAAATTAAAAATAAACATACATTTTCAGCTTTGGTTTACCTTGGTTCTAAAACTAACTTATCTTAGATTTAGCTTGGACGAGGTTAATACAAAAACCCGATTTTTTTAAATAAAATTATTTATACTTTTTTAATTTAAATTAACATATTTATTTTGTGACCCGAGAGCTTTATACTGAATTAGCTCCTGAATTGAAGCCATGACCTGAGTTGATATCATTGTCACCAAGAAATCACATGCATCCACCGTCAGGACAAGATGCATTGTCGCCATGACAATGCATAATATTCTCTCTTTTTTCTTTGTTTTTTTTTTTTTAAACTATAGTAGAATGTGGATGCTATTTTCATTCACGAAGCAGGTTATTGGTTAAACCACGCAGGTATTTATGTTTTTCATTAAATTGGTATCATGCATGCTAATTAATAGCCACTTTCTAATATATTGTAGACTAATTAATTTCAAGGCAGCACGTAGGACCCTATCACATAAAAGTCAGTATCCACACTACAGTCGTAGCTATTCTTCCAAGCAGCATAAAGGGATGGAATGCTTTAATTATTATTAATTAATAAAAACTAATTAAAGCAACTATCTAACTTAAAGGAAAACAGAACTTAAATGAATCTTTCATTAAAAGAAACGGAGTTTCATTGCGTGAATTGTGTAGGCATGACTAATTGCGGGAGTGATTTATTCTATCTTCGAAAGAAGATATATATATAGCAAGAAAATACCAAGTGTTTTAAAAAAATATAAGAAAGAAGAAGAAGAAGACAGGAAATATAAATTCGGCACTAAATTGCCCTTTTTTCAGAGGGTGTGAGGTGTTGTTTCTACAGAGTGAGTGCATTATTACAATAGATATGAAAAGCATAGGACGGGTTCTATTACAAGGTTTTAAGTTAACCAGCAACTCACCTAGGTTTTAAAATTTTCCTTTTTATCAAGAAAGGAAAATGGTGTTAGGGTTTTCAAAAAAGATTTTAGAATCTTTTTTTTTTTACAAAAATTGGTAGAATTCTAAAAAAACTTCTTAAAACAATTTAGAAGCTAAAAGATTGAATTTATATATATATATATATACTTTGTAAAACAATTATATATATATATATATATATATATAAAGATTTTGAGTATGTTACAATATAAGATATTTTAATAATAAATATATTATCCGGCCCTTTATCATTTAGCATCTTCATATTTTAAAGTTGATATTCAGAAAAAAAATATTAAAATTAATTTAAACACAACTTATTAATTTAAAAAAATATATTCAACGAGAAAATTAATTCTCTATTGCTAAATACTTAAACTGATCCAAGCAAATATATTACTGTAAAATAAAGAAACCAAGCTAACCCTAACAATTTCTTACAACCTTAACAACGACAACTATCATGCACTCCAACAAAAAAAACTACAACTAAAAGCAAAAACCTTTCCAAACGGACCTTTCACACTTGCACAATCCACCAGAAAGAGTGAAAGAACATAACCAGAAATACCTTCACAAACTGGACATGGCAGAAACGTGCTGTTACCAATTTTCGACGTGAGAATACAGCTTTGCACTCGCTACAGAGTTAGAGTTGATTAGTATTTATAAAAATATCACTCCAAAATCACAAATTATTTTACACTTTAAATAATTATTTCAAAACTAGATTATTATAAATTATATGTTGTCTAAATACAATCTTTACTGGTGATTTATACAATCTATTAATAAAAAATCTATTATATCCTTTAAAAGAGAGGGATTAATTAGAGAGGAATTAGTATATTTGTTAGTGATATCTTTTTTATTTAGTGTTTTTCGAGTGTTTTATATAAACCATTTATAAAATAAAAGGTATAATATTTTATTTATAAAAAAATTTAAAAATACTATAAATAATAAAATATTATTTTTTTCTAATAATAATATCACATATATTATTTTAAGATAATTTTATAAATTTATTCAATAAATTGCTACTTGATTTTTCTAAATCTAAAATTATAATTTTTTGTATAAATTATATTCTAGTCCTTAATTTTTAAACTTTATTTATAATTAAGTCATATTTGTTTAATAAATATCTGACTAATGCTTTTTATATGTGTAATCCATTAGGCTCCCTAATAAATTGGTTCAAATATAAATTGTAATACTAAATAAAATATAATTAAATAAATTAAATAAATTTATTATTAATTCAATAATTGATTGATTTATATTTAAAAATTAAGTACAATATTTAACAACTTGTCATGATCCTTTCAATATTAAAAAAGTAATAAGTAACTTGACTTAACATTTTAGTAATCAATTTTTCAATGTTATTATTATCTCTGTCAAAATATATTTTTTTTCAATACCATAATCATTGATTCATAAATTAAGATTTAATTTTTTTTTTAAATTTCATTCTGCCTGCAAGGATTTGTAATCAATATTATTTGAAAATATATGAAATATTTTTTTAAATTTATCTAAAATGATGAATCTTTTTTTAATTAAATGCTTTTACATAGTTCATGTTATATTCAATGTTTAATATTTTTATTGAAATATTAAACCAAACCATTTCTTGCACAATAAATTGTGCTTTTGAGTAAAATGCACTACTTGCTTTAATTTCTTCTTAACTCAAGAAGCCATAATTTTCTTCTCAAGTCACATAAGCTGTTCTTGATTAGTAGAAAATAATAAAATTGAAATTGCAACAGAAGATTTTTTTTTTCTTGAAGTTCAAATTAATTATTCTTCAACACAGTATACAACAAATTCCATCAAACCATAATTAGAAAAATCATTTTAAAAAACTACAGGGAAAAAACTAACATCTTTATTTTTTCTTTCCTGAGGATAAGACTTCCAATTTCTGTCCTGAAACTGAGCATACTCAGACAAGCAGGAGATGAACTAATTCTTAGTAAATCCCTACAATCTTCATAGGATCTTACTGTAAGATGATGATTGAATTGGAATACTTTGTTCATACCGGAAAAAGTTATCAGGATCAACCCTTGTCTTAATTTGCACTAATCTGTCAAAGTTATCCTTGAAGTACTTATGCCCATAAACACTTGCTTCCTGGAATGTCCCATTTCCTTGGCTGCCAATGCTACCAATGTCGATATCACGGTAGTTGAGGAATGCTTCCCTCGGGTTCTTTGAGACATAAGGAGTCATGGCTTCAAAGAGAGTTCTTGTCAAATTGACATAATGGTTGGTGGTGGCAATCCCTTCTTGCTTCCAATTCACAGAATATTGGATCTTGAATATGTTTCCGGCTCTATGCGGGAATGCAGTTTCCGCCTCCGAAATCTCACTCATTTTTCCACCATAAGGATTCCAGAGCATTGCCACTTCTCCAACCTCAGCCATAACCTTCCATATGGATTCCAAACCTTCCTTTGAAATAGGTTCTTTAACATAGTCTGATTTCCGTTTCAGATAGTTCACACCCTTTGGAATCCTGTCAAGTAAAACTTCAATAGGAGTTCCATGAGGCATGCCGACCCAAAACAGGACAGATTCGATCCATCTTATTTCAGCGCAGTCCTTCGCCTGTAAGCCTAATTCAGGAAAGCTTTCATTCATCACCGAAAGGAGTCTTTCTGCTCGGCCAAGAAACATGGCAACGAAGGATGCCTGTATAGTTTTCTTCCCTTGAGTTCCATTTACAGGCTGTAGCATCAATCTTATGAAGATATCATTATCTAGTTTATCAGCTGCAATCTGTTGCCACTTCCAAGCGAGGTCACTAACACCCTCCTCCAGAGTTCTGTCAACACTAAAAACTGTGACAATTTCCGGGACTGGAACCAATTTGATTTTCCAGGAAAGGATGACTCCAAAGCTTGCTGCACCTCCTCCTCTAATGGCCCAAAAGAGATCTTCTCCCATAGATTTTCTATCAAGAATCCTGCCCCTGACATCAATTATTTGTGCATCAACTATATTGTCCACTGACAGGCCATATTTTCTCATCATATTGCCATATCCACCACCTGAAAAGTGTCCCCCAACGCCTAGTGTAGGACAGACACCTGCAGGAAATCCATGGACATTGCTTTTCTCTGCAATTCTATAATAAACTTCGCCAAGAGTCGCTCCAGCCTGAACCCAAGCACTTTCATCTTCAATATCAATATTGATCGATCGAAGATTGAACATATCAAGAATAATAAAAGGGACATCGGAAACATACGAAAGTCCATCATAATCGTGACCGCCACTCCGAATTCTGATCTGCAAGCCAAGTTTTTTAGAACAAATAATGGTTGCTTGGACATGGGATTCGTGCTTCGCGGCTATGATAGCAAGGGGTTTTGGTGTTGAAAGCGTCAGGAACCTTAGGTTTCTGGCATAAGACTGCAAAACTGTTGTGAATAAAGGATTTTCAGGAGTATGGATAGCATCAGAAATGGGATTTGTAGGCTGAGAATTTTCTGTAAGACATTGCAGAAAGCTGTCTGGAAGTGCAATCGAGTTTGGCAATGAAACTGAAATCAGAAGAAGTGAAAAGAACACAAAAGGACTCTTCATTTTCTGTTGGTCTAAGATTTTAGCACAAGATATGAGTAATTGTAGGTGTATTTATAGGGTGAAAAAAAGGTGTTAAGGCTTCATTGGAAAAACAAAAAAGAAAAATATTCTTTTTAATGCTATCTATATATATATATATATAAAGCTCTGGTTAATCCGACTATTCATATGTATTTTTATTTTTTCATATTTTCTTAATATTTAGAATTACTTTTCATAAATACAAAAGAAAATTATATAAATTAAACCACCAAGAGGAGAATTAATTAGTTTCTATTAGAATTGTTTGTAAGCTTATAAAATCTCTTGATACTAAAAAATGGAAAATATATTTTGAACTGTGCAAGCAACTACAAAATAGGGTAATTGATGCTAATCTTGTCTATATTTATCAATATTTTGAGCCACTTCAAGTTCCCGAAAATGTTTGTGCATTAAATGAGAATTTTATGTATTATATAAGTGAATTTGGGTAATAAATCGCATAATTCTAATAATTGTTGAAGTTTTACAAGAAGTGAATTTGGGAAGAAAATTTCGGAAATATTAGCATTATTCTTCAAAATATTCATATATAAAAAGAAAGCAACACTACGTTGAATTTATTTTTCTTAATATTTCTTGAATTCTTTCAAGACAGCATTATCAGTTGACCTGGGATATGATCATTCCAAGTTAAAAAAAAAAAAATCAATTAACTTAGTTAAAACTAGGGTTGATTTACTGACCCAATAAAAACTCAATTAATTCTTAATTTATTAAAATAATATTGTTTAAATTATTTAAAAAAATATAATTAGAGTTAATTCTTTCAATCATTAAACCAGGTTGATTTCGAGTCAAGTTATATAACTTTATATTCAACTTTATAACTAAGCACGTGACTCAAATACCACCATGTAATTATAATCACTACATGTGTGATCCTACCATGATTCTTCCTAGCCAGCTTCCCCAAGCGAGGATTTGATGAATGGTATATAAATTTAAATAGGCTAGAAACTAATAGGACTTTTAAATATTTTTTTTAAATTAAAAGTTCTAATTTTTTATGATTTAAGTTTTTTATAAAAAAATAAAATATTAATACCCCCAATACTTCAAGAAAATAAAATATATTTTCATCCATTTTGATGGGATTTCATGATATATTTATATATGACTTATAGCTATGAAAAAAGAAAAAAAAGGCAATAACAAATCATATTTATAGAAGAGAAAAAAAAAAGGCTGGACTAATGGGTGCCCTTAGGTTGCTTGTTAAGAGTCATTTAATGTTTTTAATCAACTCGTGTGTTTTATTTATTTATTTATTTATTATAAACACTTAAAACATTATAATTTAAAATAACAATTATTTGATGTATTTAATTAGCATGATTAATTCTTTAGAATATCCGTTAAGTATTATTTGAATGTATTTATTAGGTTTCATTTATTATTGGATTGTGTTTAAAATAAAATAAAATAAATATATTTGAATATGAATTAATCATGATAATTAAATACATCAAATATTTAATTGTTAATTTATGTTATAGTGATATTCCTAGCCTTTACTAATTATATAGAACACAGAAACTAATTCCTAACAAAACAAAACAAACATTATATATATATATATATATATATATATATATTGATGGACATCACATCAGAGGCGGCTCTGGTGGATGAGATTTTCAGGCAAGCGAAATGGTGCGCCTTTCTTCACGTCAAAGAGCACTATTGCGGCTGTGGAACTGCCACCTTTTGACTTTGCCACCACCACCCATGGAGTGATTACAAAGCAAGCACATTTCCTTGTTTTTATTTATTATTATCATATAATTTTTTTTTCCATGCAGATGTGCATTACTGGGAATGTTTACTTTTTACTTTTTATTTTTTAAACTACCTTTTAAATTATTTGATGGTTTTGTGAAAAAATTTTTTTAAATATTATTCTAATATATTTTAATAAAAAAATAATTTAATTTAAACAACTTCATATAAAAATAGCGAAGGTGTGAACACGATCTGATGGGTAGATGAAGGATTTATAAAGGTGTTTGGGAGTATAATTGTATTTTTTAAAGTATTTTTTCACTCAAAAATATATAAAAATAACTTTTTTAATTTTAAAAAATTATTTTTGATATCAGCACATCAAAATAATTTTAAAACACTAAAAATATTAATTTGAAAAAAATAAAAAGATAATTTTTTTAAAATATTTTCAAAACATGAAAATAAATAGAACTTATTAGCACATTAAAATAATTTAAAAATATTAATTTAAAAGAAATAAATAGAAATTTTAAAAATAAATAAAATACAAAAATAAATTTCTATTTTTACCCAAAACCAAAAATAAAATCTTAGCAAGGTATGAGAAGCCTGGATGGGATTGATGACCCATCAGGTTTTAGATTAGGGCTCACGTAAAGATATGGTGATGGGCTGGACAAGTTTTAGGCCCATTATTGAATCCACTGATGACACAATCAATTTAAGCCCAAAAGAGGGGTGCTACATCTACGCCAGTCACCTACCATTTCATAATTTCATACAAGAAGAAAAACCAGACAATGTAGAGAATTACTAGTTCATTTATGACGTTGTTGATGTGACTTTGATTTTATATATATATATATATATATATATATATATATTATTAAGAATATTTTTGAATTATCTTTTATGTTATAATGATTCCAGCTGGAAAAATCCAAACCTATTTTTTATTTAATTTAAATTTTAAGTTATTTTAATATAAATTTATTAATTGGGTGGGTTTAGAAACAAATCGAAGATAAAAAATTTTTTAATTTTATTCTAATTAAAAAAATTTATTATAAACTCAACTGCATTGATTTTTTTATTATTATATAATAAAAAAAATACAAGAACTGACTTATAATTAGCTTAATATTGAATGATAAAATTTTAAAAAACTCAATATTAAAAAATAAAATTTTAAAAAATAATAAAAAATATCAAAATAAAAAATAAAAGGACATTAACAAAAAAATATTGAGCTTGTTAAAAAAAACTCAAATATGCATGCTTGTGTTTTTTATACAACTTGTGCTATTTGTATTTTTTTTTAAATATAGTAAACGACAAGTTGTCTATCACATGGTATAAATAGTCTATTTTTCAGTGCTATAACCTGTAATTTAGCAGCATTATATATTAACCAAGTAATTTAGCAGCATCATGTATTAACCAAGTGAGTTGTGAAATAATTATGTTAATAAATTATTAAATATAGTAATTTGATTTAATTTTTTAGTATAATTTACTATCACATAACAAGAAATTGTTGTTTAGATTTGATCAATTGTTTCATTCGTTCAATAAAAAGGTGGTACAAAGACAAACATATGAGACATGGAATCACTTTTTTTTTAAAGTATAATATTGCATTAGACGACACCAAGATCTGCTGGGAAAGACATAGAAAACATAAAAAAATCTATTTACAATTCAAGCTTAGCAGGTTTATAAAATGAAATAATCAACAAAATTAAAAAACCAAAAATAAAATAAATAGCAGTTAAAAGATGCAAATTTAATGCCATACAATTGACAAGTAGACTTCCACCTTAATCTAGATTTGAATTAAAACAAATTATTTCTATCTTTTCTCTTTTTAATCGAAAACAAAATTTGATATCATTTGTAGGAGCCAGCAATGGCCTCTCCAGAGATCAGCTTTTGGCACCTTAATAAGTAAAGGAATAGGATTGCGCACCAGACTAAAACAAAAAAACTACAGTAGGTAAAAAAGAAGACCATCAAATGACCCCTCTAAACCTGCAATATCAGATTCTGCGACAAAAAAGTTGCACACAACACAAAGATTTGACAAGCTCGAATTGCCTATGAAGATTTTGATTATTCAACTCCTTTCTAGAAACAGAGCAATCTACAGATTATTGGCACGCACCTAAAAGGATCCTGCAACTTACCATCAAATGCTATAAGAGCCCGAACCAGCCTAAAAAACAATCTAGTTTCCCTAAAAGCCGCAACAAAAAATTAAAGAAATAAAAGATCCACTCATCAAGCAAAAATTAGAGCCAAGCGATAAGTTCAGTGTTTTTAAACACTCCATATTTAATTATGTGATCTGCCATGTGGTTAGTCTCACGAAGAGAATGAGAGAATGTCAATTGAAGTATATGAAAAAGAAAATAAACAATTTTTTCTTTAGTAACTTCTAAGTTATATCGGTCTTTATCGGACTTGTTATTATAGATTTTTTTTATTGGATCTCCTTAAGCTTATGATAAGTTTGTTTGATATTGTTATCTTTTAATTTTGAAAAGCCCAATTGTCTTATAAAATGATTTTGCTATTGTCTAGATATTTTAATATCTAGGCAACAATTACTGTTTAATTTTTTTTATTTGATAATATATTAAAATAATATTTTTTAAAATTTATTTTTAATATTAAAATATAAAAAATTAATTTAAATAAAAAAATTATTTTTAAAAAAACCCAATCTAGAGCCAAGAAAATCATAATAAAATACAAGAAGATAGGCCAAACAAAAGATTGTACATAAATTATTTATATTACATACATATTAAATATTATCACACCTTGAAAACAAAAACGAAAGATAATAGACGTAGAACTAGAGATTATTAAAGATTATTATAAGAAATATTATCAGCAAAATCTACATCTAATACAAAAACATACTAAAAAACAACCTATAACAGATGACTTGAAAAACCACAACTATAATATTGGAGATCAATATAAAATTGATACAAATCAACTCAATTGATATCAAACATATCTCAAACTGATTGAACGTAATAAAACTGATTAATCTTTACTATTCATTAAATCAGTTGATTGTCACCACAAGTCAACTGGTTGACTTGTTAAGACTAACTGATCAACCGACACCAACAAAACCAACTAATTGACCAATTTATTGAGATTTTAGAATCTCAAACTTTTAATCTTTAGAATTCTATAGATTGGTAAAAAACAAAATTCTAGTCCTCAATTATTTCATTTTAAGTCAAAATTAAGACCCTAAAACATCAATTACACCTCTTAAATAACCATATATCAAATCAATATATTAAATACCATAAAAACCCTTAAATAATTCTTTAAACCACAAACTATCAAATCCTCAATTGAAAACAATAAAAGAGAGATTCATGGTTGTTACTTGCTTTTCGAGACCTTTTTAAAACCTAAAAACTCAAGGTTAGAGCTGAATCTCCTAGTGAAAAAGAGAGAGAGGGAAGTCACGATAGGAAAAGAAAAAAAGAAGAAGGGAAAATCAATTCTCAGGCAAAATACTTCTCTTCAAATACTAGGTTAGATTGGGTTTTTAGATTCAGGTTCAATCAGTGATAATATAGGTTTTACACTTTTCTTTTCTCTTTCTTTTCCGGGACTTAATATATAGTGTTGTGAAGCCTTTAAATAGAAAACAAATCCATTCACTTAATATAAAATATTGAAAAATTTTTCTTTACTAATTGAGAATCTTAAATCTTGAAAATGTTGTGGTCAAGGAAGGAATTTTTTTTTCCTTTTCTTATTAAATTTAATAAGATTTGTAATCGGTGATGCTTTAAATATCTTAATTAAAACTTTCCATATACTACAAGTCCATCATAATCTTTTTAATTTTGTTTTAATCTCTATTTCTTAGTTTTTTTTTCTTATCATTTCATTCACTAATTTTTAAATTGATTTTTCAAAATTAATAAAATGACAATAAATTTACTGGATTGTAAAGAAAAGATTTCAGAGAAAAAAATTATGTTTTTTAAAATATATTAAAATAAAAAAATAAAAAATGGATTACAACAACTTTTACCGCATGCTACAACATGCTGTAAAACGCATTGCATAATACAATAATACGAATTAGGCATAATAATTGCCTAATTCTTGGAGGCAATGAATAATTTAATTTGCTGTATGGTCTGGTAGTAGAGTTCCTCTGATGGAGTTCTGATCCAACTAGCCTAGTCTTCATGAATGAATATTCCATTGAACAAAACATTCTTTTATCAACTAGAATAAGATCGACGTCAATCATGGAAAAGTTAACTAAATGTAGCATTAATGTATTTAATTTATTCATTTATTGTGCTCCTTTGTTTTTCCTAAACTGAATAAGGAGGAATACTTTGTTCATGTTTGAAGAAATTATCTGGATCAACTGCAGCCTTCACCTTTGTCAACCTTTGGAAGTTGTTCTTGAAAAACTTATGCCCATAAACTTCAGCATTCTTAAAGTCTGTCTGGTTGCTTGGATTACCACCAATGTCAAGATCTCTATAATTCATAAATACCTCCCTAGGGTTCTTGGTCACATAAATTTCCATACCAGCATACACATCTCTTAACCAAGTAATTTGGTTGTCGATACTAGCCTCATCTGCCCATGATGTAGAATATTGAATCTTGAAAAGGTAACCAGATCTGTGTGGAAATGCAGTTTCAGTTTCAGAAATCTCATTCATTTTTCCACCATAAGGATTCCATTCCATCCTTATGTTTCAATCTCTAAGCAGCATCATCTTCCAAATAGATTCTAACCCTTCCTTTGGAATCACTTTCTTCACATAATCAGACTTGGTTTTGTAAAAAGTTGTCACTGGTTTTGAAGGCCTGTTGAGCAAAACATCAATGGATGTTCCATTTGGAAAATCTGCCCAAAAAATTGTGGATTCAATCCAACTTAATTCCTTGCACTCGTTTTGCTTTAGCCCTAAAAGGGGAAAGCTCTCGTTTACCAATTGAAGAAGTCTATCCATTTGTCCAAGAAAGAAGCCGACAAAGGAGACTTTAACAGTCTTCTCATTGGGGCGGCTTCCATTCACAACTTGTGGCATTGCCCTCATGAAAAGGTCATTGTCTAGATTGTGAGCAACTTGTTGCCATTGATAAACAATATCAGTTGCACCTTGCTCCAAGAACCTGTCTACATGGATCACAGTAACTATCTCAGGAACCGAGACCAACTTGATCTTCCATGATAGAATGACTCCGAAACTTGCTCCGCCGCCCCCTCGAATAGCCCAGAATAGATCTTCTCCCATTGTTTCTCTATTCAGAATTGTGCCATTTGCATTCATTATCTGTGCATCAATGACATTGTCTATAGAAAGACCATATTTTCGTAACATATTCCCATACCCGCCTTGACTAACATGACCGCCTACGCCAATAGTAGGGCAAACCCCTGCTGGAAATGCATGAACTTTGCTTTTGTTAGCAATGCTATAGTAAAGTTCACCAAGAGTTGCTCCTGCTTGGACCCAAGCTGTCTCGTTTTGAATATCAATGTCGATGGACCGAAGATTAAGCATGTCGAGGAGGACAACCGGAGTGTTAGATCTATAGGAAAGGCCCTCGCAATCATGGCCACCACTCCGGATTCTAATTTGTAAACCATGAAACTTTGCACAAATAATAGTCGCTTGGACGTGGGATTCATGTCCGGCAGCTATTATAGCAAGGGGTTTCGGGGTTGTAGGTGTCAAAAACCTTCCGTTTTTTATATAGGCTTGTAGAACAGATTCAAATGAAGAACTTGACGGCGTGAAGATGGCTTCAGAGATGGGGTCTGAGGGGTTAATATGGTTATGAAGGCATTGGAGGAAGTTGTCAAAAGCTGGATCAGAAGTTGCCAAAGAAACTGAAGACAAAAGGACTGAAAGCATAGTGAACGCTACTGAAATTGAAGCCACTTTGAGAATAACTTTGTTTACAGATTTTTGATGTATTTATAGGAGAGAAGAGTGTAAGAAATCGGCCTTGAGCATTTTCTTTAAGGGCAGAAGTCGGTGTTCTCATGCCACTCGTTAATTAGATAGAATCCCATGCATTTATTAACTATCTTTTTTTGTTTAGATTTGTTAAATTAATGGATATAAAATATATAATGAATTAAATAAAAGTTAACTAATATTCTTTTTTACAAAAATATGATTTAAATTAAGGAGTTTCTGTATCTAGATGTCATCTTAAATCAACCTAGATACCATATAATTATATGTATAGAAAATGAAAATTGCTAACATGCAACTACAAAGATATCCAGATTAAATTTCGAATTGAGATTTCACAAACAATAAAAATAAAATAAAGATCTAAAATATAGATTAAAAAACTAATATAAGTTGATGGACTACTAACATTCTTTTACAACAATTTATTAGTAACTTTTTATTTTGATATATCTTTAACTTGATATACGTTTTTAATTAAATAATTTGAAAATAAAAATATTAATCAACTAATTTGCTTAATTAAATTCAAGATGGATCAATAATAGGGTTTTTCTTGTGGAAAAGTCATAGAAATTCTGATATTTGGATTTTTGCTTTACTATAATTAATTGCTTTTTCTGATTTATGCCTTTGCACACGGGCCTGGCAATTATATTATTTTTTAAAAGGCTAGTAATTTTTTATGCTGATCAATTAATTTGAATTGGAGTTATAAAAAATGACTGGTATATGTACCTCTCTGTGCGTGCTTAACACTACATTTTCTATTAATAAAGAGATTTAACAAAATCTGATCAGATATTTCTTGCCAAATTAGTTTCCCTGAGGCAGCGAATTTACCAAAATCAATTATTTAATAAAATTTTATAAGATATAGAAGATTCCTCTTACAGTCCCTTTAGCATTTATTGCTTTGCAATTATTAGTTAAAACATCTTTTGTTATATTACTAATAATATTTTGTTTAAATGAACTTATATTTTTATCCATTCTTTCCTTACACTTCTAGAAGGAATTTTGGTTGGAGGTAGTAAATGATGAGTATTATACCTCAATAAATTTTTATAATTATTTATTATGTGTTATTGAATAATTATGACTAGAAAAAATCATAAACATAACTTATTTGTGTAAAAAGACACGAGGAAGTTCTTTCTTGAAAAAAAATTTCGAAAATTAGTCTATTATTTTTTGCTGCATCAATTGCTATGATTGAAAATTTGGATGGGGAGACTCACAATGTGATATAGCTCACACAAAAATGTTATAATAAAAATCGATTATGAGTGGCCTAAACAAAAATGTTAAGTTAGGAGTCTAAAGTCTCTAGCACAAAGGTTTTAAAGACAAATGATGAAGTATAACATAATAAAAAAAATATTAGTTGTAGATAATGGTTGATAACTCGGGTTTGAAATCGAAAACAAGCCTTAACCTGGAAAAACTAATGTAGAGTTTTTTGAAAATATAAATATTTTTCTTAATTATTTTGATTTTAATTTTTATAATTTCAAAAACGAGCTCGTTTTTCTTTTTCTAATCATTTAAAGAAAATCTCATATTTCATGGGAATAATTATTTTTATAATCATTTAAAGAAAAATCTTGAATTTTAAAAAAAATATTTTTCTTAATTATTTTTATAATCTTGTATTTTACTTACAATTTTGTCAGGTATTGAATGGATCTAGTGCGAAATTTAGAAAATCTCTCGAAGATTGAAATATTAATTAATTACGTACAAGTCCTGACTGGTAAGCCTAAACAAGCTCCCGAGTCCGTCCATGAACTGCTATGAAGCCTTCTCAAGCATAGATATAAGATCTACTCTAGCCTCATCTAATCCAAAACCTGAGTTGTTAGTGGGCTTTGATTTTTCTTTTTCTAAAAACAAATAAAATTGCGTTGTTTAAGGGTTTTTTAAAACAAAATAATAATTAAAAAATCAACAGTCATAAATTAATAATTTTTAATTATATACATTCGAGAAAAAAGAAGAAGCTAAATACTAATAAAATTGTGATTATAACTTCTTAACCATGACAATACATTTATTTCTTGATTCCTGTCAGGATAAAGTAAAACTCATCTAAAAATAACAAAGGGCTATGCTGTTTCGGCCCTTTCTTTCTTGACAACCCAATCATTCATTAAATCACCAGAAAGGGAAAGAAACCTCAACTTAGAACAGCAAGATCTGTAAGAAACGCAGAGTAAAGAAAAAAACAGCAGCAGCAATAAGAAGAAACTAAACCTAATAAATTAAGTAACCATCTATGCTGTATCCAAAGTTTCAGACAGGATTTGTTAGATCCAAACATAGTTATTCAAGCAGTGGTCAAAAGTTAGGGTGACATTATTAGTCTTTGACCAAGAAAGGTTGCTAAAAGGTCTGGCTTCCGTGATCCTTTTACAACCTTAAGCCGTTAGCAACTCAAGTGACGGTTGAGTTTTAATTAACATCACTACATCAGTATCCATTTACTATTTTATTAAAATATATATTTCATAACTACACGATCATGATAAGAATTTGGTACTAAAAAAATTTATTCCTCCTAGTCTCAATTTAAACTTTAACATTGCTAATATTAATAATTACTAAAAATTTACATAATTTTTGATTTTAATATTTATAAAAATTAGTCAATATATATGCAAACTAAATTGATACCCCACATCAATTAAAAAAATGTAGATATTTAGCACTCAAATAATCAATATTTATTTATTGAAAATCCAAGTACCCTGGACCTCTCAAATGAAATATTTTGATGAATTAATTATATTTGATAGGATAAAATTAAAAAGAAAAAAGAAAAAGGAATTAGTTACATAGTTTTATGATAATTAAAATATTTTGACATGATTATAATTGATACAATAAAATTAAAAAGAAGAAGAAGGAATTAATCACCTAATTTTATGATAATTTAAAAAATATAATTGATTTTTCAAGTATATTAAATAAAAGATTGGTTATATAATAGAGAAGATGACAATCACTTACATTATACCTAGTTAAGTTGCTTTATATTAGTATATATTCATTTATGGTAAAGAATTATTAACCTTAAACAATGATTTTGGACGTAATTAAATCTAACAACATGATGTAATCCTTATTTTTAGAACATATATATTGAACCTGAAAGAATGAAAATTATATATATAACTTCTGATAAACATACATCGGGTTGACTCTTGATTAAAAAGAAGAAAAAACAAAATTTATTGTATGAAAATAATCCAACTTTTTTATTTGTGAAAATTTGTTGAAATCCAATATAAAACTTAGACTCCTCCATTCATCCATGCACAGGACTGAAAATTAATATCCATACACACAATAAAAAAAAACTAAAATCAAACAAGTCCATAGAAAAATCACAGCATTACACCTTTAGGAACATGGGTATTGATTACTAAAAAAATTATTTATTGACAAGTTCACCCACGAGATTATCACGGCACTAGGCTAACCCCAACACTTCAAATAATATCACAATGCGCATAAAATAAATCATAACATATTCTAGTTTATTCAAAATAACAAAAATTTATTCAAGATAAATAAAAGACCTTCTGGTTGTGAGAGGGCTGGATTTTTACGAGTCAAGTTGCATATCTGGTTGCGGTTGAGAATGAGTGGTTGTACGCTGGCTTGGAGATTTGTGATCGACAGCGGTGAAGGAGATAGGTGCAGATCGGGTGGAGAATGAGTGGTTGTTCGGTGGCTTGGAGATTTGTGAGTGACAGTGGTGAGGGAGATAGGTGGACAGCGATAGAGATGGCCAGTAATGTCAGGGCTTTCTTTTCGGAAGTAGGAGACATGTTTTCTATCTCTTTTTGGATCTTATAATTTCTGTTATTTAACTATTATAGTATTTTAAAAATTTTTAATTTTTTTATTTAAAATAAAAAGTTTATATTTTCCAAACATTTTAATATGGTGATATCAAAAAGAATTTAAAAAAATAAAAAAATTATTCTAATATATTTTTAAATAAAAAATACTTTAAATTTTTATCTTTATCACTATATCAAACAAACTTGTATAATTTATTTATATTTTTTTATTTACTTGTATATTTATCTATTTTATTCATTTTTTTTTTGTATCTTCTTGTCTTTTTATTTCATGATTGTTTTGGATAAGTACTCATACTTTCAAGTTTATTTTAGTGTTTTTTTCTTTATCTCATAATTGTTTTGGAGAAACATGTATTTCTTCTTATTAAAGTTTGAAATTATTGCCAATAGATTCTCAAGCTCCATCATGTTTTCCATTTATCTGAATTTTTTGTGATCGATATGTGAAGTGGAGTCACATCAATGTTCCCTCGTATCTTCGAAGCTATAGCGCGGCTTAATTTTGCTTTCTTTAAAAAACTTTTTTTTAATATTTTAAATTTTAAATTATTTTAATATATTAATTCTAAAAATTAAAAAAATTGTTTTCTTTTTTAAAAAAATATTTTAAATATTTAAATATTAAATTATTTTAATATATTAATTCTGAAAATTAAAAAAATTGTTTTCTTTTTTAAAAAAATATTTTAAATATTTAAATATTAAATTATTTTAATATATTAATTCTAAAAATAAAAAAAATATTTTTTAGAAACAACTATTATTATAATGTTGGACATTAATCAAACATTTGATGGCTGTATTTTTTTATAATTTTAATTAGTTAATATTAAAAATAAAATAATTTAAAATAAATTATTTTAATATATTTTTAGAAATTTTTAATATATACTAAACACAAATTTACAGAGTATTTATTATTATTATTATTAGCACTCCTGGAATATATTTTTTTAACCCTTAGGACTCTAGCCAAAGGCTGTGTAAAAGTTAGAGAGTAAGGAATGACCTTTAGTTTTTCTTTCTCTAATTTAAGGTAGAATATATTTTAAATAAATTATTTAAATATACTATGGTATATTTTATCGAGAAAATATATGGTTCAAATGACTCTATAAATAATGAAATAAAATCTAAATACAAAAACAAAAACTATATATTTTTATTATTATAATCCCCTAAGGATTTTGTTTGTCTAAGTTTACCACCTAAAGTTTCAGAATCTTGTCAAATTCATCCTAAACTACTCATTACAAACCTGAAGTAAAGAATTAACACCATCATGCGAAGAACCTTTACCTAGGGAATACTGGGACCTAACTATAACTTAGTTTCTATAGTTTATAGAAACTAAGTAATCAGTCCTCATAATTTTTAATATTCTATAGTAACTAAGTATTGAAACTTAGTTTCTATAGACTTCTTTTTTTTAAGAAAAAAACAAGTGGATAATATATATAAAAAAAGTATATGAGAAAAGAAGACAATTTTTAGGTCA